>NC_135783.1:212531971-212726971 GCF_051106095.1 Pogona vitticeps
AAGGCTGTTTACCAAACCATTCTAACACCCTTCCTCATATTTTTCTCCACACAGGTTATAGAACAAATTTTTTTTGAAGCAGTAATTTATTAAAACATGGTACACACATAATTTTGCCATTTTTCTGCAATAAGAGTGGCAAATGATTCATGGGGGAAATGAAATATATTTCCCTGTCAGTTCAATAGATCAGAGATTTACAGCTTCTTGACTCGGACAGGAAAAACTCAGCATGCATAAAAATGAATTGCAAATCAGTTAATTGTAGAGATGCAAAACTAAAAGCATCTCAGTGGTTCAGTAAAATAAATTCGCCAGAACAGATTAGTGGAGACAAAGCCTCAGTTTGTGTTCTCAGGTAACTAGTTAGAAGAAATCCAAAGAACCTTGCTATAAGAAGGGGGGGGGAAGTACTTAAAATCACTTTGTAATTATTCAGTTCACTCCAGTTTGCCTCAGTTTTAATGCTTCAATTAGTCAAATTTACAGCACTTGGACAAACAGATTATAGAATGCCTTGGGAAAACAGGATCAAATGTCTGGTCCAGATAACAGGACTGAGGGAAACAACAGACGTGGATATTCTTTTCCATTTACAAAAGAAGACCCAGTGAATTTCTAGGAATCTAAATAGATAGTAGCTAGCACTTTTATTGTTATGAAGGCAGTCACGTAGCCCAGAAGATGTACCTTATTTGCTACGTAGCAGCACTACACTGTATGAAGACTGGATAACAGAGATAGTGGAGATCATACAGTTGTTAAGAAGAATTAATCAAGGGTACATCACCACTTTTTTAAAAAAAAAACAACTTTAAAGAAATAGAACTCTAAGCTTTAACAGCGAAGGCCAATTTAAAGTTCCAGTTATACTTTTTTTTAAAAGAACCTTTCAAAACAGAAAGGATTTTTTTCTCTTTCTGTGCTCTTCTCTAGAATCCCAGCTTAATCTAATGCATACTTAGGTCTTCAGAAATAAAAAGCTCCAAGTAAATTAAAGTAGGCAAAGCACCATTTAGCTCCACTTATCAAGGAATTAGCCACTGACAGTTTATGGAAAGCAGAGACACTAGCAGGGAGCAGAGACCTGGAATTCTTCTAAATTAGTTGCGTCTCGCACAGATTGAGTGAAGTATTGATTCTGGACTGAAGCCTACAGCCTTCACATCAGAGCACCTGTGCAAATATTGTACAGCATGAATGCTCTTCTGCCTTTGTATACGTTTCATACCTCCAGCGGATAATTGGGGGGTGGAGGTGGGGAAAAAGAATGAGACTAAAAGGCAGCATAAACTTGAGAAGCCCTTCATTTTCCAGAGGCGAGAATACGAACACGTTTAATGGCAAAATGCACATTACCGAAGATGCTGTTCTCTTTATAATCTCCTCCAATCAAATGCAATCAGTTCAGATTTGATGGCAAAATTCACTCTTAAGCACTGCAGCTGAACTACTAACACTGCTGTGATATTTCCTGAGAAAATTGGCATGTCCTTTTCCCACAGGTTTTGAGGCCAGGGACAAGTCCCCCCCCCCATGTCAGGATGCTTATCTATGTTTATCCTGAAGATAGCATTCCACAGATATCTACATAGAAATGATAGTGGTTTCTATGAGCTCCATGTAAGAAAGACATTAATGTTGTTTTGTAGGAGGAGAGAGAAGGCCCTATAGGTTTGGGTGGCAGAGCTGATATGGCATCATGGTTTTATTAACATTGCCTAACACACCATAATAATGTGGAGAGAGGGTTTCAATAATTTTAAAGACATTTCAGTTCTAAACCTTCTGGAATGTTCTGGCCACCTCCAGCAGAGCATATGGAGAATAACCGTAAATAGTTAAAAAAAAACCCCAAACCAAAACCTTTATGCAACATGCAAATAAGATGCTATAAAAGAATAGCAGCATTCTAAATTAAATTGTGTTAAAAACTTATAAACAGCTTTGCTGTTTAGTGTCACTGAAAATATATAGCTTTTTCTTCTTGTTGTCAGAACATTTATCAGCGCTCCGCAATTCTGGACTAACCTGACATGCAAGATGATCAAAATGGATTATGTAATCTTTTCCATTTATTCCTATTGATTTTAGTCATGATAAAATTCATCAGTGTGGTCTGGGAACATTGCGCCTGAAGAGAGTTGGTTAAATGAAAAATAAAATAAATAAATCAGTCCATCCTGGTAACTATTTGCTGGCTACTGTCATTTGTTTGATCCCAGAGGGAATAAGACAAAAATGGTAAGAAAACAGCAATGAAAAGCTTCAAGAAAAACACCCATCATTAGTATTTCAAGCTTCTCTGTATTTCAACTCTTAATTTGCCTTACTAAATAAAGAGTTAAGGCCAATAATTTACAGGTATATTATTTATATTATTCATTACAACGGATGTTTAGGAATTTGTTTTAAACTTCACCACAGGAAAAAAAAGGTGGCAGCGGGTGGTGGTAGAAACAGTTCAAGGCTAATCCACTTTATTTCCGTAACTGCCAGTAACATCAAAATGCCAGTGACTGGACCATTTTAATCAGTTTTATTGATTCATGCTTTCAGTTCTTGTTCAGTTAAAAACAAGGCACATTAAATACATTCTCTTATTGCTCTATAAATGCATGCAGCTCATTCTGTATATCAAAAGTAATAAATAATGGCAATAAAACACAGAGACAGTTATAAAAATGACAACCAGCCTCAAACACAGTATTTAACAGTCCAGTTCTCAACAATAACCCAACCCAATACATAAAAGTACCAGATGGAAAAACATGCGGCATGTATATATGTATATGTATGTACATATGTATGCGTGCATAAGCACACATGCCACACACCCCCACCAACCATACGGCTCTTTGCTGTTAAATTTCCTTCCTTGCTTTTTTACACACAGCAGTACAATATCTTTATACAGCATTAATACGACCCAACACAGCCTTAGAACTGCTTCACATTTCCCATATTATAATCTTCCAAACAAATATTAAAATCCAGGGATGGCACATAATCAAGTGACACTCCATCTTCAATTTTACGGGATCAAGCAGGTGTGGGATGATGCATGTAACCTTTTTCACACACACAACCCCACCCCCAGCCCCATGAAACAGAGATGAGCATCTGACTGCCATAAGAAAAGATCAGAAGAGAAAAGTTGGGCAGAAATCTAAGGAGTAATCACATCCAAAACTGAGAGCACCCACATAAATTATGAAAACAACAGATGTATATGCATGCATGCTCACGACACCACTGCACTAGTAGCAAAAGAGGGAGCAGGAATCATGCTAGCCTAGTCAGAGAAATAATGAGATATTACTGAAAATCCTGCATTATCTTGGAGAGGAACTCTATTTGGAAAAATGCATGTGAATGTGTATATTAGATCCTCTTTCAGTTGCTGGGTACAGGCATGGTTTGACCTTCAATATTTCACTACAGAGCTTAGTTAAAGTTTGGAGGCAAAGAAATGGATTGGTTTAACTGTGATGCCCATGTGAATGAAGGACGGGCATGCTCACATAGACACACATTCCTGATTATAGGCATTATCCTTTATCTGAAGGGGAGGAAGTTAGTTTGAAAATACCATTTTATTTAAATGTTTAGATTTTTTAAAGTGTCAAGGCACTAACATTTCATACAGCAAACATCCATTTCCCTGTGCTTTTAGAACATACAGAAAAGCAGTTGAGCTGATTTTTCTATACTAAATAAGCTTAACCTAATGATAGGAGATGAAAATCGGCATGTAAAACATGTGGAGGGAGAGCAGCAAATAGACCAAGAGCATAAAACAGTCTCGTGCACTCAGAGAGAGAGAGAAAGAGAGAGAAAGTGAACTCCAATTGCTACGTCTGGCACAAGGATAAGCCAGATGCATCAACTCCACTGAAATGCTCAAGGCCTGGAAGCAAGAGGAATCTGTTTCTCCACCCTCACCCCCACTGCCAGCAAACAAAAAAGTAATGTCCTCCAAAGACTATTTATGTATCACAGTAGAAAAGTAATGATGAAAAACATCTGCACAAGCTTTTGCAAGGCTGTTTTTAGAATGATGCCTTCTCATCCAGGTTCAGACCCCCCATGCTGGACAACATTTTAAAATACTACATATACAACGGGCAAATCCATCCCTTTGAAATTAGCTGTTGTGTGGCAAATACTTGTATTTGTTTACAAGGAGGGAAAGGCCTCAGCCACCTTCAGTGCTTGCAGAGAGCTGGAACGGGCAACTCTGGCCCTCGAGATGTTTTTGGCCTACAACTTGCATCAGCCAGCATAACCACGGGTGAAAGATCACGGAAATGGCGATCCAAAAACACACGGAGGGCCACCGACTTGTTACACAGGATTCTGATGTTATTGATGTTATGTGCCATCAAGCCACCTCTGATGTACAGCGACCCTATGACTGAGCAATCTCCAGAACATCCTGTCCTTAACTGCCCTGCTCAGCTCTTATAAACTCAAGCCATAGCTTCTTTCAGGGTGTCGACCCATCCCGTATCCAGCCGTCTTCTTTTCCTGCTGCCTTCCTCCTTTCCCAGCATTATTGTCTTTTCCAGAGTATCCCGCTTTCTCATGATGTGCCCAAAGAAGAACAGCCTCACTTTCATCATTGTTACCTCCAGAGATCATTCAGGCTTGATTTGGTTTAGGATGTTTTTTTACAGAAAGAAAAAAAGTTGGATGATATTATCTGTGAAATATTAAGACCAAATCATTGTTCATTAGAAGGGCGATATGCACTTGTACCGAATGCAAATCCCTGGTGTACAGAGCTACTTTCAGTTACATGTATCTGGAAACCAGGCAAAGGCCAATTCTCACGGTTTATTCAGATGATTGCTCTTCTTTTTGCCACTCAAGAGGTGAAGGTAATAAAGTGGGGGGAAAATGCTAAGCCTGAAAGCCACGCCTGTGTAAATCTTACACACCCTGTGATTTAAACATGCAAAGAAAAGAAAGAAAAAAGAATGTGGGTGAAAAGCCTGCAGAAGGTAAAAAATAAAACCCAAAAGGATATCAGCCGAAAGCTTTATCAGTACTGTGATGTGCTTCCCTTCTGCTTCATGTCAAGGAAGTAAGAAACTTCTTAGGGACCTCTGTCCAGTTTAATACGGGGATAGGAGGCAAGTTCATTCAAAGGCATTTTTTTTCACTCCTAGTTTTTTCAGACAGGGTAAGTAGAAATATCACCTTTTATGAAATCCTGCTGAATGTTTCTACTGTACAGTGACGCCATGATGCTAACTTTCTACTTGTGCTTTTGTTTTATGCATCTAACGTAGATGAACAGATTTAAAAACATGTTTCTACAGAAATTTCACAAGAAAGGGGGGAAACCAGCTACCTGCACTATTCACCTTACTATGTGCTAAACAGAACATGCATTTATTGGGGAAGGAACAGAGATGGAAACTCTATCCTTGTTACAGTCTTCCACAGTGGGATAAGAAGCACCAAGTTTTTTACAGATATCCTTATAATGTGCTTTTATTCTAAAGCTGCCTCAGTGTGTTTCTCAGACATCCATCTGTAAATTGCAACTGCTGTACAGGACATGGCGACTTCAACCACACAAGCTTCCATGAGCCGTAGCTGTGTTTTTAGTTGAACTGGGCCCAGTACTCAAATATGACTAAGCATTACTATGATTAACTGGAAGAACATTTTCTTATATTTTGAGTAATAGTCGACAACCACAACAAAATTATCCTAGATGCCAACACCCTTACATTCCTGTGACAAAACACTCCGTTTTATGCCATGCACATTTAAACAGCCTTGCAACACTTTTAAATACACCATTAGCCCCAATGTTCTCAGCCAAAGATGGAACTGAACACAAGACATTTCTTCAGAAGAGGGAAATAAGCCCACACATTAAGACTCTAAAGGCATGCTAGTGCCCTGAACGTTTTGCCAGGTCAATGCAGCGGAAAGGGGACATTTTAGAGATGGAGCCCAGGAAACTATTCTCACTCCTGTGCAGGAGGTGCCAGCGTGAAAGGTCACTCAGATTCATATGATCCCTGGCTTCAGAGTTCAGACAAGCAGCAGAGCAGATCTTCCAGGATTAGCCTAGAAATGGCATTTCACAGTCACAGACGTTCCCTAACTCTTTCTTACTCCAAATTCTTGTCCACCATTGATTTCACAAAAAGCAAAAACAGATGCCCAGTTCAGTAGGCAGTTAAGCGGGAGCAGTAGCATCTTCAGAGCAAACTGAAAGGGGAAAGGGAGGGGGAAGAATTGCAACAATGCACTTTTATGCACCGCTGCTCGTGTCAGGTCTGTGCAGAGGAGGCAGACACATCCAAAAGCACTGGAATGTTTTTCAGCATCGAGAGAGGCAGCTACACGGGGCAGCATTCTGCAGCTGTTAAGGTCCCCACTCACAGTCCGCCCCCGCTTCGATCCACCGAAATGACTTCACGCTGATGAATGTTCTCTTCAGCTGCTTTCATGAGTACAGCTAGCCGGCTTCCAGAGACATATCCTTTCTGAATAGCAGTCATGAGCTGGAGAAGAAAAAGATGAGAATTTTTTAAATGTCTATTATATTTCTCTCTTTCTCTCTCTCTCTCTCTCTAACACACATTCGCTCATAGGAGCATTGGTGTCGACAGAGCCAAGTAAACTGGTACTCAAATACCAAAGGAATGTTTCTAATTGCCAGTGCCATGCCCAGAGTTCTATGACAGACTTTAAAGTCTTCCTTTACTCACAATACAAAACATTTCAGCTCAACAGGCCAGTCATAAGGAAGCCAGAGCCTTTCAATACGTCACTGGCCTTCAACTCTTATCAGTCAGCCCGAGTGAGCGCTGCCAGTGGTCAGGAATGATGGGCACTGAAGTCTTACTACATCTGGAAGGTCACAAGTTCTACACCCAGGCCAAAACAAACAAACAAACAAACAAGCAAACAACAACAACAACGACGACAATAATGATGATGATGATGTCATCATTATCCCAGCATCCTAAGGAATGAAAAAACAACAATTGCACTACATTTACCAAAAGCACCTCCAGTACTATCTCAAGCATGCAAACCTTCTTAGTAGTGCATTTATAGAAGCTCACATTTTACTTTACAAGAAAGAAAGTACTGGAGATCTGTAGAACAATCAGAAAACTCTTCCCCCTCAGTACGTACATCCCTTTCATGCTGTGGTTGAGTCATGACACAAAAGGCTACAAGCCACATCCTTATTTTACTTTTCTGACTTCTTTCTTAAGGGCTGAAGTAGAAATGAATGAACAATTTGCAATGCATTTTTTAGCCTCTTTTTCTGTTTGTGATCAGGAATTCCTTCAGGAGGTAACATGCACCCACCCACACATTTTTTAAAATTGTTTTTGACATCAAAGTTAATTCACTAGTGTGTGTGAGAAATGGTGGTCAAGCATTTACTGGAACCCTTCTGGCTACTTGTGATATGCCACAAGATCTAAGCAAGTGCATCTGCTTTCTTTTTTGTCCAACACCAAATGAATGCATTTGTTTACTGACATTATGTACGTGTCATGTTGCAAAGAATGGGAGGACAGAGCTCTATCCTGAAGGCTTACAGTATAAAATAAAGACTAAAGGACAGATAGTTAAGCTAGGTACATATGACCTGCTTGAGGAGCTGTAAGACCCTTTTAGTACTGCAAAATTTTAAAATTATTTATTTATTTTAAATTTGTGTGTGTGTGTTTGTGTGTGTGTGTGTTGGAGAAAGGTGGGGAGAAAGGTGGTAAGAAATAGAATAGAACAGAACAGAATAGAAAAAAACATTCAAGCAACCTTCTCTTATACCCTTATGTATATTTCACCCAACATTGTAACCAATCTAATATGGTTTGGAGGATGGGGAAAAGTTGTCCTTTCCCCCATTCTTCTTCTGATAATAATACATTTCCTGCAAGGATTTGCCAAAGAGCTAATTAACTCAGCAAGAGCACTCAGAACTATTTAGCAATCCCAATAGTGCATTCTGCATTAGGAGAGTTATGCAAAAGACTGTACTGGTACATTTCATTCATCTGAAAAGACCAAACAGGAACGTTTTCTAAATGCTGTAAGATTTTGTTTGTAGTGGCTTCAAACGGTAGGAGGCAAACAGATGTGTGGGAATTAAATACAGTGGTGCCCCGCAAGATGATGTTAATCCGTTCCACTGAAATAGCTGTTTAGCGAAAACATCGTCTTGTGAAAAGCATTTCCCCATTAGAATGCATTGAAATCCATTTAATGCGTTCCAATGGGGAAAATAGTTGTTGTGCGAAGATGGCCCATAGGGAAGCCATTTTGCAAAGCGCCGATCAGCTGTTTAAATCTCTGTCTTGTGAAGCATCAGTCCTGAAAACACCCGTTTTGCAAAGATCACCAATAGGGAAGCCATTTTGCGAAGCCGCTGATCAGCTGTTTAAATTGTCGTCTTGCGAAGCTTTGGTCCCGAAAAATAAACCGTCTTCCAAAGCATGGACCGAAACATCGTCCAGTGAAAATCGCCCATAGGAAACACTGTTTTGCGAAGTGCAATGGCGATCACAAAAACTCGTCATCATGCGGATGCGTCATTTTGCAGGGTAATCGTCTAGCCCTTGGGTTGTGCTTTGCCCGTCCACATTAGTACAGTTTCAATCAGATTAAAGAAGCCCTAGGAAGGAAGCCCCGACTTCTATACAGGAACAAACTATAAACTAAGATTTTCACTTGCTCAGGTTTAAGAGTTCATAATAATTAATTAATTCCCCTAACTTAAAAGAGCACCTGTCGGACCCTTCTAAATGAGAAATAATGTTTGAGTATGCTCTCACACACCCTAACCCTATCCACCTTCCCAACTCCACCTTTTGGTATGCTTTATCTTTTAGACCTTAAGCCTTAGGCCAAGATCTCTTTTGTTCCTTCTGCTGCTCAGAATGGCATGAAAGTGCTTTTAAAAAACATTATTATGACCTGAAGTGTGTGAAGCAAGATAAAAATTGTCTTTTTTAAAGAGATTATCATAAAAATGGATAAACTGTTACCACATTTAAAGAGGCCAAATTTTAAATAAGTATGATTTTAAACTAGACGCCTGCAGATTTTTAAAAATATAAAATTAAGGGTTATTCAATTTGGACCCTAACAATAAGACCCTCAATGAGATAGGGAGGTTACTCTTTCCAAAAACAGAACCAGCATGATAGAAATCACAACGCAACGCGGTTCTAACCTCTCCAAAAATGTGTTTAGTCATGCAACTTGACCTACTATGTCTGAGTTGAACTCTTCTGCTGACTTTATATACATGAGAAAATAAATAATTATGGGAGACAACCCATGAAAATTTCTGCATTTAGATTCAACAGTGCTCTTATCTGTGGACCATCTTGAGGGAGAGAGAGACAATTACCATTTCCCCTCGCCTTGATCTTGTTTGTTTAACTTGACACACTGAAGAAAGGGCTGACACTGACCAAAATCCCCGAGCATTAATTTACCACATGTTCTGCATTCATCATTGCCACAGAGCAGGAAGGACCTGGCAGTCATTTGAAAAATCTAACCAAGAAAAGATCTACAAAACAACCCGGCTAGCAACAAAAAACAAATAAGCTGCTGCCTGCATGGAAGGACTCAAATGGATGCGTAGAAACATTTGGGAAAGCTCTTAAAAACCTTTCATTCTCTACAGTATTTTCAGTTTAGGATGAGACATGTGTTCTACTTACTGATACTCCCCAAATTATATACTGAATTTCTCCCTTCCATTTACAAGTTAACAGGGCAATTTACAGTTGAGATGGCATATAATGGTTCAGTTCAGTTGTCACGGGAAAATACAGTAGCCAAAATCACATTATGTGACTATTCCAACAGAAGGAAAATGATGTAATGCACAGTGGCAAACTGCTGTTAGTCAATGAATCTCTGCTTTGAATCCTGGACACATACCTAGCTCCCCACATGAAATACAATGAGGAATATTTAATGACCCCCACATATAAAGTGGGGACTCATCAATTAGTGGCAACTTGCTGCTGCAAGTTACACTACTTTCCTTCCGCCAGTGTTAACTAGGCAAAAGGATTTTGTCTAGTTAGCCGGCTTGAGTTCTTTTAAAGGAGAAAAGTGGAATAAATAAATAAATAAATAAATAAATAAATAAATAAATAAATAAATAAATAAATAAATAAATAAATATTTATTTATTTATTTATTTATTTATTTATTTATTTATTTTTATCCCACTTTAATAAAGAATAGTGGGATAAAAATAAATATTTATTATAATATTCTTAATTTTTTATAAATAAATAAATATTTATTTATTTATTTTTATCTCACTTTTCTCCTTAAAAAGAGCTCAAAGCGACTAACTAGACAAAATCATTTTGCTTAGTTACACTGGCGGAAGGAAAGTAGTGTAACTAGTGTAACTATATAGGCTCACATGCTACTGAAGAATCTGTTACAGGTGCAAGCATGCTGACACTCTCCTTTGCTTCCTATGTCCCAATGTTCTCCTCCATTCACTAAGTGTTTGCTTGCTACCATTTGTCACCATATCTGGAACTGTGTCAACTAGTTTTACTTAGTTTCAAACCAAAATATGAAACCAGTTACAAACACTGGCTTAATTACACTTCATGTTATTAGCTTCAGAGGTGGGGAGATTTGGGCCAAATTCACCTCTAAACTTTGTATGCCTTTTCTTTGTAAGTTTTCACCCCAATGTTTTGAGGGTGTAAGATCACAGGACATCAACTTTCCCTTTCAAAAAGAAATGAAGAAATGAGTAGAGTGATGGAATCTAAGCACCCCCATGGTCGTTAGCAGGTGAATATCCTGTAGGTAAAGATAAAGGTTCCCCTTGTCAATTTGTCTGATCGTGTCCAACTCTAAGGGGCGGTGCTCTTCCCCGTCTCCAAGCCATAGAGCCAGTGTTTGTCGGACGACAGTTTCCGTGGTCATTTGCCAATGCGACTAGACATGGAACGCTGTTACCTTCCCACTGAGATGGTACCTATTCATCTACTAGCATTTTTACATGCTTTCAAAATGCTAGGTTGGCAGGAACTGGGATAAACGATGGGAGCTCACTCTGTTGTGTGAATTCGCATTGTTGATCTTTCAACCTTGTAGCCCAGGGGCTTTTGCAGTTTAACCCGCAGCGCCACCCTCCACATACAATGTAAAATAGCAGAGGTTGAAAACGATGTGGTAAAATTCCAAAACAGAATTTAGGTTTATGCTGCTCAAAATGAAGTCCTGCATACTAGCTAAAGAGGTATAATTTAGTCCTCAACAGTCCTTGCTCTTCCTGTAAAAAGTTGTACAAAGTAAAAAATAACCAGGAGGAGGTAAAACACCAATTCTTTACTAGCCACTTTCTACTGCACCTCTGCGGTTTATATAACAATATGATGAATGCTGAAAAGCAAACAAGGGATGAAAACTTGCCTGACAAGCTTTAAAACAAATCTACCTAGATTTGCTGGGTTATCAGAAAGCAGACTGGAGAAGAATTTTTAAAAGGGAAACAACTACAGGACTGAGCACAAAGGACCTAAGATGTGGTGTAAGTGTTTTCAATTATGAAACAAAGAACCCTAATTGCACTCAAACTGGCAACAGAGTTCAAATTTCATGACTGACAAAATGATCCCTTTGAGCATTCCAACCACCACAAAAAATTAGCTCCTATATTAAGCTCCCTTCAGGGCCCCTTGACTTCAGAGCCACACATTACTTAAAGTCAGATGGTGGGGGTAAGAGTGGAACATGCGTCAAATCTTCCACTGAACACTTTTTGCCACTCAGTAAACATCTGAAGCAGCATCTTTTGACCTCCTATTTTAATCTTACAAAAGCCAATGTAACATTGCCTCACAACGAAGGCACTACTAGAAGAGGCTACATAGAACATGTACAGTGTTAATACAAATGACATCAACCTTTACCGTGCCTTACTTCTTTGAGTGTGATATTAAACACACACACACATATCACATATGTGTATATCGTATGTGTCTCACACATGATATACACATACACATAAGTGTGTGTATATGTATATGTATGTATATACATGTGTGTGCGCGCGTGCGCACTACATATATCTCTAAAGAAACTCAGAAGATAGATGTTTGTGTATTCTGTGCCATCAAGTTGGAACTCACTTATAGGGACCCTAATAGGGCTATCAATGTAAGTGAGATAATTAAGCAGTGATTTTACCAGTTCCTCTCACCCAGTGAGTTTCCACAGCCAAGTGGGGATTCAAATCCTGTTCTCCAGTCCTAGATCATCACTACACATCACACGAAACAAACATATAAATTAATAAAAAGAAGCACTCACCTGCAAAAATTCATTGAGTTCAACCTGCCCATTTTTGTTCAAATCCACTTCGTTCAAAATCTCATGGAGTGCACTTTCATTAATTTGAAAGTTGATGCTCTATAAGGAATTTGGAAGAAAAAAACCCATACATTTGCATTAACAGGACACTCTTAATATCATGCCAAACAATTTTGATATGTTTTTCTTTTGACAGACAGACAGACAGACAGACAGACAGACAGAAAGACAGAAAGAAAGAAAGAAAGAAAGAAAGAAAGAAAGAAAGAAAGAAAGAAAGAAAGAAAGAAAGAAAGAAAGAAAGAAAGAAAGAAAGAAAGAAAGAAAGAAAGAAATAGGGGATGTAAAATGTTACCTCTAACACACGTTGTACATCCAATATAGTAATAAAACCTTTTCCTTCTTTATCAAACATGTGGAATCGCTTTTTGTACCTGCAAGATTGGATTACTCATGAAAAAGATGGACACTGACAAATGGTAAAAGCAGCTTTAAAATAGCAGTCTTTTAACAGGAGCCTTCTTATCTTCATACTAACAAACTTAGCATTGTGCGTACAATGTCTTAAAAAATGCAACCCCACATAGCACTATCCTTGTTGTCATCCCAATGAATCTTGACTCAACTCTCTCCCAACTTCTCTTACTTTAACGCCACTTCATCCCACCTTCTCTTGTACCAGGAGCCACCTCCTTCTGCTAAAGAAAGAAACCAGACCACGCTGAAGAAGCTCATATGAAGAGGGGAGAACCCTAGCCTTGCCCCTTCACCCCTGTTGGTTAAACTGCAACACTGTAGCCAAGCCTTTGCTCACAACCTGAGTTCAATCCCGACAGATTCAGGTAGCCAGCTCAAGGTTGACTTAGCCTTCCATCTTTCTGAGGCTGGTAAAATGAGCAGCCACATTGCTGCGAGTCAGTGTTGTTTGCATATTTATGCTATAAACCACCCAGAGATTGCTCTAACACTATAGGGTGGTATAGAAGTCAAAACAATAACAACCACCCTCTTATGTCGGGATGGACAATAAGTCTGAAGCAGAGATCTTGCACTTTCTGTAAACATTGTTCATTTGAATTGGAACCCTGATTTCCCCCCCTCCCCCACAGTTTTGACTCAAGTAGAGTGACTCCATATGTAGAGGCTCCTCCTCTTCAGACCTGTCACTCTCCATGTATAGCAAGGGATGAGAGGCAGGGCTACAGTGCTCTCCTATTTGCATGAGATTTGTACACGAACATATAAATAGCGCTACAGTCTCTCAGTGTCAACCCCATAAGATCTTTGGTTAAGAAGATCTAAGGTAACAAAACAGAAAACTCTGGCTTGAAACCCTTGTCATCAACCTGACCCAATGGCCATGGCACTTGCATCCAACAACCTCCAGAGGGCACCGATTTCACACCCCAACCTAAAACCTCAGGAGGGACCTCTATCCCTTGTTGTATAGCAGTGTCAGATACTCAATCATCTGTGTATATAAGGTAGGTTCTTAGGTAAAACCCACAGGTCTTGTGCCAAGATAGAGACAGGGAACACAACAGCCTTAAGTCTATCAAGGACAGAGATTGTAAACATTCTTTTTTCAACTATAAAACCTTTGCTGGCTGGAGGATTCTAGGAGTTATTGTTCAAAGACAATGTTTCTTAGTTTTGAGCAAACAGCAGAGTAACAAGAGTTCAGAATAACTGCGAATGCACCATGAAATTAAAATAAGAATACACTGTGCTAATTGGTAGTAAAGTTGAACAAAACAGGACTTGCTTAACTTCTATGGCTGGAGGCAATTTTCTCCACTCCCTAATCGAGTGATGGCAAACCTTTTTGAGCCCGAGTGTCCATTATTATAATAATAATGAAAGAAAAAAAAAAACTCCCCACAGTCCCCACGGCCAGAAATGGATGGTCACATAAAAGAGAGAGTTTGCCGTTTACTCCTTCCCTCTCCGCAACCCCCTTTTTTTCCAAAACCACACCTGGAAAGCCTCTGGATCCTGCCTTGCCTTTCCGTCCCCGCCAGCTCATGAAGACGAGGTACCGGTCCATGGCCAAAGATGAGCCACCCACTTGCCATCCCGATCCCCACGGTTCAAATTTCCCGCGCAGCCTATTAGGCCTCACCCGCCTCAGCCGAAATGCTCTTTCCGCTTCCCGGGAGAGGAGCAGCCGATGTCCTCCTTATGCTTGAGGCCTGGAGGAGTGTCAACGTTGCGGCCATGGCCAGCTACTCCAGGGCCACCCAGGGATCGGAGGACGGGTAAGTATTTCTTGATGGTGACTTATGGCTCGCGTGCCCACAGAGAGGACTCGGCATGCCAGCTGTGGCACACGTGCCATAGGTTCGCCATTGCTGCCCTAATCCAGTCCACCCCATACCATACTTAAAGAGTCCAGTGGCGAAGGAGGAGTATTTTGCACCACACATTTACCTCTCAATATCTCCTGGCGAAAGAGTGATTTCACTGCTATCTGTCAGCTGCTCCGACCGTGCCTTGTAGCCCATTTCATAGTAGAGGAACTTCTTTGCCTGTGCCAGCTCCTCCTAAGGAAGGAGAACAGCACACTGTCTCAGCTCTAGGGTAACAGCAAATATTTACATTCTGAATTTCTTCTTTGCTGTAATGTTTTACTGGCTCCTTTCACTTAATTATAATTGCCAGTCCTTAGAGGAATATCAGCAGTTGATGACCAAAAAGTGCTTAAAGGTGAACAAGGTAATTAAGATTAGGCAGCATTTCATGCTTCAGCTAGATCACTGGTTCAGTTGTACAAGTGTTGATTATCAAGCGATAATTACTCTGGGAGACGTGCAATGGAAAGATTTTTAGGGCTGTATCATGCCCTTAATCCACTGCGCAACTCGCAGCGATGGCAGCAAGACCTGTGCCTGCAGACAAAAGGGCCAAGAGATGGCCTTTAAATTTTATGCTGGTATATCTCGTAGCTACAATAAATACCCTAAGTGGCAAAGTCACGGGTTTTAGCATCTAATTTTTGAGGCTTCTGCATTTCCTGATTACTCTCTTCAGGTAGTAGGGCAACAATGTGGGCTCATGGTCTAGAATCTTAAAATACTTTCTTTTGCCACAAAACTTTCTTTTGTGACATTTATGACCATCTGGATTGTTTCCAGATTCTGCTCACTGGAGAGCGAGGACTGACAATCAGGACTGCTACCTTTGGAAATAGAATCTTTTCTTTAACATGGAAACCATAGGCAACTCTGCCTTTTAGCTCCAAGGGTCAGGGAACAAGATTTGAGAGTTCCTTTCCACGTGCCACTGCAATTACCGAACCAAAATCCCGTTCCTCAACCCTTACTCTCTTTCAGATATATGTGAGATTCGTCTCTGTGTGGGTTCCAATATGGAAATGCAACACTAGAGCAGGGACGAGATGTATAGCTGAAAAGGTTGTTGAAACTGATCTCCCTTCAATGAGGATCCATTCACACTGGAAGTACCTCCAAATATTAAGCCAAGGAAGAGAAGCAAACACTGTCAGGGGCTATTTTTAGCAATAACTCCAGAGCAGATTTCATGTGCACCCTGCATGTGGTCAGAAAATAAACCGATATATAGAGAGAGCTATCCCATTTCCCCTTACACCTCACAAGGAGCTCAAGGCAGCTGACAGCTTTCTCCCACCTTCACAACTACACAGTAACTTGGGGCATAATTCCCCATCACCAACAACACACTCCTTACGAGCTCCTCCCCCACATACAAACCCCCACCTCAGCTGTACCTTCTTCTTCTGTTCGCTCCATTTCAGCTTCTTCCCCATGATCTCAATGATTCGTGGTAAGGCTTCATCAGCAGCTTGCACATTAAGGAAGGCCAAACGTGTGCGACGAGCAATCATATCCACAGCCGTGCAGGCGTACTCTTTGATGCCATACTCAATCTATGATATTTAAAAGAAAAGAATTCAGAGATGAATTCTAGCCTGTGAATCTGCTGCAGACAGACATTAAGAGTAAAGGGGAACATATATATATATATACTGATGACTCAACATGGAGCTAAGCATCCCCACCTTCTTTCCGGACCATATCATGCGGTAAACTGAACTGACCCATGACTAACATTACGAAAAAACCTTCGTTTTCTTAGATAACATATTTTAAAAGAAGCATTCTGAATGACCCCATTTATCTACAAATTCAGAAGCTCTAATTTTAGAACTTCCTCCTTGTTCTATTCTAGAATTTAATCATACGTATCTAACCTTCCCAGATCTTCTACCATCTGTACCTCACTAGGTATGTTCATCCCATAGCTACATCCCCTGAGCTGTTCTTCCTGATCTCCGGAGGATGCCAGCTTTTCCACTGGTTCCTGAAGCTGTGCTTTTTTATAGTAGTTCGATGGGCTACCATACTCAGATAATTATGGTTACGTCACTACAAAGTAAAGCTTTCCTGCTGATTTCCACACGCTTTGCCATAAAGGAGCAGTTCTTTTCTGGTCCCTCTGTAGAATGTAGGACCCTGGCTCCTATCTACATTCTTTCAAGTTCAAACATGTGCAGGCACACACAGAGACACAGTATGTGCCTCCTCCCGTTTGCTGCTGCTTTCCCATCCACCTGGTCCCATAAATCCCTCCCTTCTAGGCTCTTACAGGCCATCCTTTTTCAATTTTCTCCCTGGGGGAAGAGGCAAAGGTAAGGAAAGCAAATAAATAAATAAATAACCCAACAACAACAACAAACAAACAAAAAACCCCACAACATTTGTATTGCCTTGGAATGTGTTTCCCTCCCACTCATCTTTACAACAACTCCATGAGGTAAGTTAAGTGTTCACATCTCAAACTGAGGAAAGACACTTCCCAGCTTAGAATTCACCCTCTTTTGTGGGTGAATTGCTTTCATTTACTAATACGTACTAGTGATCAGAGTCAGCTTGCTTACAGAATCTTTTCTTAAGAAAACACAGAGCATTAAAAAAACACACACAGAGAAACAAAAGAGGAGGGAAAGACAAAGGGCTCAGCCATACCTCTGACTCAATGTACGGAAATTCTGATACCAGGCGTTTTCCCACAATAGGCCACCTCTTTCCGGTCACTTGGGCTAATTTTGCCACTTCAAACGCCTTGTCCCCGAACGTATTTGCAAGATGTTGGGCCACCTATGGAATTGAGAGCAGGTTAAGTGCTTGGTGCTTCCTAGCATACAGCTCTATCTCAGACAGGAGAGATTCTTGTCAGTTCTCTCATTGCCTGTAACTAATAGGCTGAGGAAAGCATCAGATGTGGATTGTGTGGGAGGCAACTCCTGATGCTAGGAATGCTGAGGCCAGCATTACTGCTGCTATGCATGTATCAACTGAACAGTGACTAATGATGCTTCAGGTTTCTGCTACTGTGATCCAGCCTTAAGAATAGATTTCCTTAGAACTGAGAAGCCAATCAGCTCAGGTTGACATGGTTAAGAGACAGCGCATTCACAGATTATACCAGATATAATATGGGAACTGGTCTTATAAAGTAGCTAGAACAACAAAATGGCATCTCCTTAACATTTTTAAAGGGGAAAAGACATTCGGTCTCCATTTTAGAAAGATGGTCAAACATCATGATTTATAGCTGACTTCATGCTGTCAACCTTTAAAAGAAAAGCTCATCCCAAATAAAGGGTTGTACGCAATCAGTAGAGGGGAGAAGGAAAGGGTGTTTCTTCCACCTCCCTTTCCCTCAAGAATGCCCAAGCCGTTCTGCCTTGGCCTAGCCAGCCCGTCCTCTGCTCCATCTCCTTCACCTCAGCCTTCTTCCTCCCCACTCATTTCCCCTTGCTGGCCTCAAGAGTGTTTTGAAGCTGGCTCCAGTAGAACCATTCACATATTTCAAAGCCTTAGAACTCATGGTTTCAACTCTTGTTGTAATCCAGAAGTCCAGTCCAACTTTTCCACTTCCAAAGGTGCTTTTCCTGAATTTGGGTGCATTTCCCTTCTATCATCCCCCCCCCAATGGTACAGGACAGGTTCTTCAGAGAGGCCCAGGGACACCCTTTGCAAACTTCTTTCCATTCACAGTTCTACAGATACAATCTGTTCTGCCTTCTCTCTCTCTCTCTCTCTCTGTGTGTTTATATTCCATATTAATGATACCACAAGTCTCACCTCACTTTCCAGTCCATAGTCTTGAACCAGTCGTATATAAAGGGTAGGGCTCCAACCTTCTGCACCCTGCAGGACGAGTCCTACAGTCCTACAGGGACCTGCTTGAAGGCCATGAGCTTTTACAGCAGCATCAATTGTGTCCTCTGCCATGGAACGGTAAGTTGTCCATTTCCCACCTGAGAACATTAACAAAAATCAGTATTGTAGGACCCTTAATCTACCATGTGTAATAGGCTGCAGTAGCATTTTTAGAGTTTTTAAAGGAAATGTGGAGAACCAGTTGAGAGAAGCAGGCCCCCCAGCCCCATCATAAACTAAATGATGTCAGAGGCTGGGCTAAGCCCCTTGACATCACTGGCTACCTAGTCAAACTGTCTGCTGGGAGGGAGGGACGAACACGGGAAGGTGAAAACAGAGGCAGGAAGGAGGGGATTCAAACTATCAACAAGCTGCAAACTAAGCTGATTTCTTCCCCTCTCTCTGCTCATTTCTGTGTGGCTGACTGAAGCAAATTAACCTGGGGAAACCTGACTTCTCCCAGTGCAATATCACAGCAGAAATGCTGCGTTTTTTTCCTTCTGTGTACTTGCACCCTAAGAGAGAATTCTCTATGATGTAACATAAGTGATGCAACAAAATGATTCACAAGAAGTGAAGTCCTTGTACCGGCTATAGTCACAAGGCCAGTGTCACTGACGTGTACGACATGATTCCGCGATATAGACTGGGTGTCTTTAGAGTTTGGGTCAGTCACGAGAGGACGAATCCCACTCCATGCTGCAAGAACATCTCCTCTCCTCACTGCAAAAGAAAAGAAAAGAAATGATGTCAGAAGTGCCTTCTCACGAAATAATGTATACACAAAGTATCGCACAAAAAAGGAAGGAAGGAGCTCACCACAATTTCTAAAATGTCATTTTGGGGAAATAATATTGCCAGCTCCACAAATGTTAATGACAGAAAGGTGACAAAGAAGAAGGTAGCAATCTAGCATAACAGCATCTTTTGATTTAATATGGTCTAATGCCTAATTTGTCTCTGAGAAACTTCAAAATAATACTGTGATAAAAGAAAGCAAGTTACTACTTTTCAGAAGATTAAGATGCAAAGAAATATGAGTTAACTTACTCCAAATGAATGCCTGCATTGAGGAAGTCACAAGCCAACATTTTGTAGATTGCAACATTTGACAACTACCTTGGTCTTAATGTTGTGAAGAATCTTGGATTACTGATACATTTAAAAGCTATTTTCCGCACACATTTTTACACCAATCTGTTGCTATTTACCTATGTATTTAATTTATGCTGACCTGTTCTTTCCTCTTTAGTAATCTCATGTGGAGCCAAGTCAATTCTACTTCTCTTAAATAAACATGCCAACACACCACGGGCAGATAGTCACAAACACATGCTCTCTCGCTCTCTCCTTCCCCCCTTTGTTTGGATTATGGAGTACGGACATATAACTCTGGATACACTTGTGTCTCATTATCTTCATACCTATTAAAATACTGAGCATTCCTGTTCTCAATATAAGTTTCTAGACTTCCTTATTATTTGAGAGAAGCCTGACAAACAACATATCACCATCTATTATGAGGAATTTATAAACAGGCATTCTCACAGAGATTCTACTGCTTTTCCTTTATTTTTCCTTTATTTCTACTTATTCCTTTATTCCTTTATTTCTACTGGAACATTTTTAAAAGGCCAAAGTAGTTTGTTCCTGTCGATCAAAAATATTACTGGATAGTAAAATACTACCATCTTACTGCTTACAGGGGATATTGTCTCAAATTCTTCACAACATCTATAAATATCTGGAACCAGCACTTGCTGGAAAATTGCTTAGCTTCACAGAACAGAATGAGGACAAATCACCTTTCAGACTAAGACATGTCCTGCCTTTCTCTTCCTTCTGGATTAACACGGATCTTGATTGTTGGGAAACAAAGATCAGTCTGTATGATTAGCCAACGTAATTTAAGTATTCATTGTAAGCTATCATTACATATATCACAAAGCAACAACTGGAACCACGTGATACATATGTAAACCAGGACTGTGTAACCAGCTAACATCGATAAAAGCCTTATGCCCCCCCTTTTTTCCATTAGTTAGTTTACCTACTTTGCTCCTTGCCAACCACAGCACAACATTGCATGGCACTACCAAATCTGTCCACTGTAGTTTTAGCAACAGAATGCAAGAATTTCTGATTTTCTCGTCTACCACATACATCAGAAAATTTGGTCTTATCTGGGAGTTGCCCCAGACATTACATGTCAAACCTAAAGGAAGATTACAGGTATTCTGTAGGAAAGAGAACTGTCAGGGACTCTTCATTTGTGAGGGAAGTGAAAGAAATTTGAAATTTGTCTTTTCACACTTTAAAACCCGTGTTTGAACTGTTTCTTCTCTCTCTCTTTTTAAGTATTCAAGTTACTCTTTGGACCACCTCAAGGGGTTAAGGAGGTGTCACTGTAGTCAACATCATACAATACTTTATTTTTCACTTGTCATCAAGATGGAACACAGCCAGGGGCCCTCTGTCACTGGGTTTTATCTATGGTTATCCCTTGGAAACAGTATGCTGCCTTTCTTTTAAAATTAACAACCTGTGGTTCAGCTCTTTTAACCAACTAGTAGCCACAAATATTTTTTTTAAAAAAATCCCCCCTCTCTCAGAATGGCAAGAGAGTCTGCTTTATCCCAAAACAGAAAAGGAAAAAGGAAAACTGTCAGTGAGATGTCAAAGGATCTGTCTTAACCTTACCATGTCACAGATATGGAGATAGTAAATTAGGACAGCAAAAACAAAACAAAAGAACTCTGTGGTTATAGGACTGCCAGGCCACAGGCAAAGTTGGGGAACATGTGCTTTTCTTGGAAGTAAATGAGATAATTCATCCCAAAAAAGACTTTTATCTTCCATCTCTCTCTCTATCTTCCCTACATGACAAGTAGGTATTTCCCCATTTTCCCCTCTAAAATGAAAGGACAACTAAGAAAATCTGTAACGTAATTTCACGGTTTTACCAAATGGTGCACAAGAACCATCTTACATAAAAGCTTATATAGGTACATGTGGTGATGGGATTGTTTTAAAGATACTGCTTTCACGGGAGTGTTAACAGAAAAATCAATAACGCCTTGTAAAAATATCCTGAAAGAACAGAAGAGAGATCTGAGAAATCAATGTTGTTCCCCGGCACGTTTAACCCACCAAAATGAAGTGCTAATCACAGAAATAAGATACCATATTACATTTATAAATTAATGAAACTAGAAAAAGCAGCATGTGTGACACCATAATTAAACAGCTGGAACACATCCAAGCCTGTGTAAGTTGATAACCCTGCCACTGTCTTTGGCAGCAAAAAGGCAGGTCTGCAGTGAGTTGATATGGCCAGCACCATTGTTAATTCTTTAACAGACAATCTATAAACACAACTAATTACACATATGGAAAACAGTGTGCAGCCCAGGTTGGTGACTTTCAGAAGCATTAAACACTCATGAAAACTACTTCTGCAGAACTGTTCCGCAAAAATAAATAAATAAATAAAACCCTGTCTGAATCAATCCTCCGAGCTCTAGCTTAGTGGAACCAACCACCTTGCCTGACAAACCACAGCTTTTTGTTTGTTTGTTTGTTTATTTATTAATTTGTGCATGCAGGACGTAATGATAGGGTTTCCCCCCCTCATCTCTCCTCTTGCAGACCATTTTTCTTTAATGGCTACAACAATAACAGAACTATCAATTACCCATTTCAAGGAAGAACAAACAAGTAATCTAGAATTTTCCATCGGTGAAGAGGAGGTTTCTGAATATGAATATTCAGGCTCTTTTAACACCTATAAAGGGCAACTCAGAGTTCATGCCTTTTTATAGGATGATTTGAGGGATTTGGTAATGAAACCTGAAGCTTTTTGCACCTCTCAGTGATCAGACAATCACCAGTCTTCAAGGACCTAAAGCTAACAAAAATAAACAAAAAGCCACATCCCATTTTAGCTTCTCAGTGGTGAACTTTGTAGAGGGAATTTTTAGCCCTTTCCACAATGGAAATTGTTTCCATTAGTTAAACAGAAACACCTGAAGTTTTGCAGAGTGACAGCGGGTTACAACTTCAGACAGAATGTTTTCTGGTTCTTGAAAGCATTTCATATTTTCCTAAAAGTTATCCCCCATGCTAATGATAGCAAACCTATGGCACGCATGCCACAGCTGGCAGGCAGTGCCCTTTCTGCAGGCATGTGAGCCATAAGTCATGGGATCGCTACTCTCCCTCCCCCCAGCCAAACCCGAGAAGGCGGCTGTAGCCGCGGTGGTGGCACTCTGACAGGCTGATCTGGAGCAGCTGGCGCTGGTGGCGGATCTAGAGTGGGGTCTCGAGGCACTTCTGTGCCCGGGATTCCCCCTTCTGCCACTGCCACTTCCAGTTCTGCCGTGGCACACTGCCTTTTTCTTTCTTTTTTCAGCCCACAAGGTTCGCCGCCACTGCCCTATGCTTACTTCCTATTAAATCCAATATAACTTAATACAGATTAAATACCAACCTTCTAGTTACAAATAGGATTATTAGAACTCCATACTTATTGATGGAATGCAAATCTAAATTATGTTTGCAATTATCTGATCGTGAACATTAATTAGATTAGATTTATTACTGACTGAAAATAGTGTGATTTCCTTTTCAAGCCAGCTATTCTCAGCTGCAAGTGCCAGCCGAGAGCTTTCTGTACCTCCTTCCTCTTCTTTATAGAGGGAAAAGGAAGGAACAGCAAAACTGGCAGCTCTCCTGATGTTGTTTAAAGAAGCCCTCTGGCACATCTGTAATCACCAACTGAAAGCACTTTGCTCCTCCTTCCCCTTCCCCATGTGGGGAAGGGAGAGCCATGCTATGTCCTTAGAAAAGCTCTACCCAGCACTTCTACCCAGTGGCATCAGAATATGTGGTAATGCCCTCGATGTCTCCTACCACACCACAGGCATCTCCTCAATGTCCCTCCAGATAAGGTACCACATTCTTTTTGCAAAAGACGGCGAGAATACTCCTGACTAGAGATGGGGACGACTCACCATTTTGCCAAGTCATCTTGCTTCGTGATCCATCAAAGTTGACAAATCATGAAGCACGAAGCTCCCCTCACGAACCGATGAATCACAAATTTGTTGATTTGTGGGGGGTTAGACAGAAAAAAAAAACCTGAAACACCCCCCCCCCCGTCGCGGCTTTGACTTCATTTAGGGTAGGGAAGCTGCAGCCTCCATCTTTACAAAGGGCAGCCTGGATTCCCTTAAGGAAAGCTAAGGGAATCCAGCCTGCCCTTTGCAAAGATGGAGGCTGCAGCTTCCCTACCCTAAATGAAGCCACAGCCACCATCTTTGCAAAGGGCATCCAGTGTCCCTTCCTGCAAGTTGTGGCTGCGGAGGCCAGCTGGAGACCGTGGCGGCACTGGATGGTGATAGTGGCTAAGGTAGGGAGAGGAAGGAGGCAGGGGATAGGCTGTGGGGGTGGGTGGTTGTGGGGGTGGGTGGGCTGCCTATCAGCCTGCTGATCAGCTGATCGGCAAGCCCATAGTCAGAATGGGAAAGCCATAGGAAGAAAGAGAAGGCCAGTCTTCCCTCTCTTCCAATGGGGGAATGAATAAAAATGGGGAAATATTCGTCCCTTCTTATTCATCGGAGTCTATGGAACTGACAAACATGAAGGGATGAATATTTAACGAATCAGTGATTTCTCACGAATATCACGATCCATTTTTTAATTCATCCGCATGTCTACTCCTGACCCATAACTCTCAGGAATTTCTCTCACCCTCATTCTTCAGAACATTCTCTTCTTACCTTGCCACACCCTACAAATGGTTGAATTGAGAGAGTGTTGAAATATCAGTTCATGCTTGCTTTATACAGCCTTGCCATATGGCATTTTTGGCTTGGAGAAATCTCCAAACATATCTGAAGCAGTATCATCCAGCAGTTTTGAAAAATTTAGTGGAAAGGTGTTTACTGACCCAGATGTATTCCATTACTGCCAAAGATTACCTTCAACATCACAGCTAAGATAGTTGCGCACTTCTGTTAAGATGAAGTTGATATCTTCTTCTGTAGGAATTGGATGAGGTGTGACTTCAGTTGCAGTATCTGTGGTACCAGCAATGGTCATCTTTTGCCATGGCAGGAAGAAAATCACTCGTCCATCACTAGTAGAGGGGTCAAGGAGTCCCATGTTATCCGGGCTGGAATAAACAAAAATTTAGTTATCAAGGAACTGCTTCAGGAAACTTATGAGAATGAGAACTGCAGAGTTCCTCCTGTTTATCCATTACTCAAGAGGGAGGAAAGACACACATATATTTTGTTCTATCTACTGCATTTGTGTGACTGAGAAGGGAGAAAATTCTGCTGCTGTTTTATGAATTCTGTCACTAAATTGGATTCATAGTTTTTAGGACATCTGTACCTTTGATCCTTTTGCATTTCTCAAATAATACATGACTTGTACTTTCCAGCTCAACTTGTTCTCTTAAGGTAGCAGCTTTGTATGAAGATTATTTTCTGTTGTCAGTTAGTGGTACTGTTGTGCTGATTTGCAATGGTCAGATACTATGGATAGATGGTACAGCTTGATGATAAGGAGGTCAGAAAGACCTGGGAGTCAAATAAGGGAGTCAGGCAGACATGAACAGAGTGCATTATTATACTAATTTCTCTTCTATTGCTTCTCAGGAAGCTGGAGGAGTATGTGTGGCAAAATAAAAAGACCAGCTATACCAGTGGTTCCCAGCTTTGGGTGCTCATTGCCCTCCCAACCCTGGAATAAAACGCGAGACAGTGATATGGGTTAAATATGGGACACACTTTATTAATATACATTCATATTCAAAATTTGCCATTCATAAGGAGGGGGCCTGCTGTAGTGCGGAAATAGTTAAATGACGTGAGTATCTAAATACTCCTGTATTAATGAAAGGGCGAGTCCCCGGCCCCAGTGATCTTAATGGCAGCAGGAACCTGGCCGGCCACTAACAAACACCCACAGACCTCGATCCCCCTTTATTCGAGGGTTGTTAGTCTGGAAGTGGCCCAGCGCATCTTCCCGTCACAGGCACTGTAAGCGCATGATCCGCAGTGCCAGGCGGTTGGATGTACTGTTGACTTATTTGAATTACAGCGGGACCCACCGTAAATACCTGCTTTTTCCGCATTACCTGCCACTGTGACCAAAGTTTATACCACCAACTTGCCACAACCCTCATCTAGTGTGGGATAGGCAAAAACTCCCCCATCCACGGGCCAATCAGGATGAAGGCCAAAAATCCTATCTGGCCCTGTAATGGTGACCAGAATAACTCATACTAGAAATAGGGAGGGAGGGTGGGTGGCCGAAAAGAAGAGGGTGCTCCAGAGAGGAAAGCCTGTTTAAATACCCTGGCTTTCCCCTCCTGCCTAGGAATCATGTGATACCAATCCGTCTCACGATATCCCGGGTGGAAGGCAAGGCCAGCTTCACTGCTTGAGGTCCAAGGACTGCAACTGTTCTTGGACTGCAGCTCTCAGAAATTCTGCCCAGCACAGCTAGTGGTAAAGGCTTCTGGGAGTGCTAGTTCAAGAATATCTGGGGAGCGAAGATTGGGAACCACCAGTTATACTGAAAAGTCTTGAGAAACTACTTTCCACTTCCCTCTTTAAGCAAACTGGAAGGCCTTGGGATAAGGTGGTAGAGATATTCGTTACTTCTCTGTGAGTCCAATTTGGAAGGCAGTGAGCCATGTTTTAATGCAGGTGACAGTGGATCACTCAGGCAGCTGCCCACTCAAGAGAAAATGTAGAGAACTAACTTCTGAACCTGATGACAAGGATTATAATTAAAGATTCATATACTGACATCCAAATAAAAACTCATTCAATTCTACATATCGCTATGCATATTTTCCACCCAGAAGGGGTATTGTCTAGGTGAAGGGAAAAGATGTGTGTGAAATGCATCAGAGAGAAAATGACAATTACATACACTTGAATTCTAAATTCTACATTAACAAGTCTTTGAGATGATATTTATATACAGCTTAAGGATACATTTGGAGAAGTAAAGCTTAAAAAGTAGGTGTCAACATGGACTTGTGCAAGGCAAACCATAGCAGACAAGTAATTACTTTTCAAAATGAAATCACTATTGATTTAGAGAGAGGCAGAAAAACTTAGAAATTTAATATACAGACTTTTACTGCTCAAAAAACTTTTGACAAGTTTTCAAATAAGGTCTCTAAATTGGTTTAAAGCAAGCAGAACTACAGAGGGCTGAGTTTATTCTTTGCAGAGATTGCTGGGAGATTAATTTGAATTAAGTTTTAATATCTGAATCACCAGAGGAGATAAAATGAGAAGAAGGATAAGCTTCTGAAAAGAATGGTAATCCCACCATCTTGCCCAAATCTACCAGATCTAGCTGATCAACTTTCAAGAATTAAGGTGTCAAATAGGTGTCAAAATCCTAGAATCTAGATGGAGTAATAGTAACAATACTTGCATTTATACAGTGCTTCATGCATTTAAAGAGTTTCGCATATATCACAATAAACCCCTGCAAGGTTTGTCTGTTTTATTAAACTTCTAGAGACAGATGAAAAAATCTTATTGCTTAGCACAGTACAGTGGTGCCTCGCTTAGCGATCGCTCCGTTGAGCGACGAAATCGCTTAGCAACGGAGTTTAAGCGATCACAAAAGTGATCACTTAGCGATGGTCCCTATGGGGAAAATTCGCTTTGCGATGATCGCGGGGAAGTGATCATCGCAAAGCCCCCATTTTCGGCCACCTGATCAGCGGTTTCAAAATGGCCGCTGGGTAAACAAAATGGCCGCCCGCTGTGTGTCCTCGCTTTAGAGGCATCGAAAATGGCTGCCCCTATGGAGGATTTTCGCTTAAGGTTAGTTTTGAAGCCCACAGGAACGCATTAATGGTGTTTTAATGCGTTTCTATGGGCTTTTTAATTCCGTTTAGCGATGAAATTGCTCAGCAACGTTTTTCCCTGCATGGATTAACGTCGCTAAGCGAGGCACCACTGTATATCACACTAGAGTTTTTTAAGGTGCCACAACATTTTTGTCTTCTTCAGTTTTTATTTTTCTTTTGTTTTTGCCTGATATGCTAGCCAAGACTTAACATGAGTAGCTCTTCAAAAACACTCAGTAAAACTCTAATGCTTGGAATAGACATATGGCCAGAAATTGTCATTCTCTTTAGTCATGCCAGAAAATGTAGTTTTTTGGTTGATGGTAGTGTTCTGTCATCATCTGGGTTAAATACTATTTCTTAAATCCCCTGGCTTCCAGAAAATTTGGAGTCAAGAACTGAACAGCATAAAGAAGTCATTCCACAGGCCATAATTAAGAGGCCTTCTTCAAGTAACCAGGGATGCAAGATGTATGTGGGGGGTTTGGGTGCACCCAGCAGGATTTTTCGGCACTACATTTAACAAAGGTTGTGCCTGATATCTACATTTCAAAAGCAACTTGATGTTTTGCTGCTTGAAGAAAAAATAATGAATTATAAAATACCTGTATGGGTGTCACCGTTAGAGGCCTTTATCCAACCCAGTCTTATGACAAAAACAAACTTTTTAAAATATCAAGATCTATTAAAAAAGGATGGTGAACTAAAGTCTAAAGAAGAGCTAGAGTCACAGAATATATATATAGAGTGGTGGCCTAGAGCACAGTTAGAATCTAGATATACAAAAGATAAAATAGAAGGCTTCTACTTAGAGCAAACAATTTTTGACAAACTTTTATTAGGTTCAAAAGAACAAACTGTTAAGAAAATGTATAATTATATGTTGGAAATTAAGATGCAAGATGAAATGGTTAAGGAATGTATGATTAAGTGGGCACAAAATATAGGGCATAATATTGATATTGATCAATAGCTGAAAATATGGCAAAATAATATAAAGCTTACAAGATCGGTGAACTTTAAAGAGAATATATATAAGATGTTTTATAGATGGCACATGACCCCAGAAAAATTGTCAAAGATGTATACAGATGTATCAAATAAGTGTTGGAAATGTGAATCACAAATGGGAAGCTATTATCATATGTGGTGGTCATGTGGAGTAGCGAAACAATATTGGAAAAGAGTACATGTAATGTTGGAACAAATATTGCTCTGTAAAGTGCCATTAACCCCAGAACTGTTTTTATTGAGTATGATACCTGAAAATATAGATAAGTCAAAGAATTATATAGTTATATACATAGTTACGGCAGCTAGAATGTTATATGCTAAAAATTGGAAAAGATCAATGGTACCGAAACAAGAAGATCTTATTGAAAAGATACGGGAAATAGCCGAAATGGACATTTTATCAGAAGTCATGAAGGACTATCCCTTGCAAAAGGCAACAGAAAGATGGGATCTATTTAACAAGTGGACAGAATCAACAGGCAGCTTGTGAACAGTACATATTGAAAGGAGAACTGAATCTAGAAGGCAGAAAAGAGTAAACAGAATAATTTAAAATCTTGATATGGCAATAGGTACAGAATGGATGAAAGTATGTTATTGTCTCCCCTCTTCCTCATCAATCCCAATTCCCTTTTCCTTTTTGTTATCCCTTATAAAAAATAAAAAATACAAAAAAAAAAGAAGAAGAAAAAATAATGAAAAGTCCTTAGCATTTATATAGCTTACTGCTTTTTGAACATCCTGAGAGAAGAAACCAACATCAGAATCCACACTGAAATGCAATAATTCTACAATTGTTGTTACGATCGAACAAATTGCTTCCGACTTACAGTGACTTCCTTAAGGTTTTTGAAATGCATTCTAAGGGTCAGATTTTTTTACTGAGATGTTCCAAGAGTGGCTTACCATTACCACCACGCCACCCTAAAGAGTTTCCATGTTCAAGAGGTGAGTTGAACGCAGGTCTCCTTGGTCCTGATCTGGCACTATCCAATACACCACTCTGGCTTTCAGTTCCAAGATTATGTAGTTATTATTTGACACTCTCACACAGTTCCTGATTGTGAATCTAGTTAGGTGCTGACATGGGACCACTAGAGACAAGGCAGGTCAGAATCATAAGAATGGTCTGACACTAGCCAGGAGAAGATCTACCCCGTAAGATCCCATTTTGAATGTGTTTACTGTCAGATAGATGATGCTACAAGCCAAAACCACTCAGAGAGGCAGTGACCCTCTTTTAAATTTATTTTGATCCTTAGAATACATTTCAAGCTCCTGTCTGATTAGTGAATCAAGAGGTAATTCCATGCCCTTCCCACTGCTTGGGGAAAACTCTACCAGCACAGGTTCTTTGAACTGAGCATCTGTTTTTATACCATTTCAAGAAGCAGCACCACAATGAATGCTGCAGCTAGCAATCGGAAAGCAACATTGATTGGATTAAGGACTGAAATGTATAAGGGATTACAGTCACAGTAATAGCATCATGGGTGTAAGGAAGTCATGCAACAGCTACTTAAGTGTGGACCTGTATTGGAAGAACAGAATTAATGAGAGGAGAGGGAACATGGGGATTATTAATGAAGAATATAAAAATGTAAGAACCCACCGGGAAACACTTGCAGTGTATTAACATTAAATTAATTAAATCTTATCTACATTTACACATAAAAAGGCTTTAAACTATTTACCATTTTCCCAAGATGATGTCAAAGTACTTTCCCAAAGAGACAAGTAGTTGTAATGAAATGACACACATTTTCTGCTAAACAGAATTCAATTGGCACCAGGGGCCAAAACTTGTCACTAAATTAATACATACATTTAAAATATCAGTGAGGCACATATTCATTATATAGGCAAATTCCTGGCCTTATCTTTAGGATGAAATCAATGTTGCCTTCACTCAGCAGCACTGTGAATGATATATGTAGAAAGTTATTGCTTTTGAAAGGAAGTAATGTGAATGCTAAAAGATGCCAAGGAATAGGGCAAAGGTGGAGGCTGACACTCAGTTTATTATAAAGTAAATAATCAGATGCCTCCGCCCCCCCCCCCCCCGGAAACTTGTGTTCCCTTTAAGACTGGAGATGTTCTATTCCAGTATGATGAATATTAGCTACTCCCAAGATCTTGCTTGGCAACATAGCAAAAAATATATATATATATTTGTTTAATGCTTTTGACTGAACTTATTTCATTCATTGCAATAGGCAGAAGGTGTAGGCAGCAGCTCTGGCAAGCATGCTAATAACTGAGAGTAAGTGCCCCAGTTGTTCAGTTCAAACAAATAGAGAGCATAACAAATGTACCCTTGTCCTAGAACTCTGCTGTTTTATGGAAAGGAGAAAAAGTAATTTTTCAGACGGGATCTTTAAAAGGCTGGCCCTATTCATTCTGATTTCCTAATATTATGGAACCGAGGTGATACTAAAACAATGACAGCAACAAACAGAGCTGGAAACCAAATCCTGCTCAAATCAAGAACTCCACCAGAGCAGCAATTCAACAGCTGAATGGCGTGCTCAGTCAAGGTAAGTGTGTTTTTGCCAGGCTGACTACGATGCTGAATTAAACTGGGAGCAGCATCAGGTTTCTTTAAATTGATCAGAAAGGATTTAATTTAATCCTTTTAAGGAGAAAGGCAGGGCAGCAATATTTTAAATAAAATAAATAAAAATAAAATAACATATGGTTTTTGTGTTGGTGTGTGAACAAAGGGAACAACTTTTAGTCTGACAGTAAGCGATGTGGTACACTGGCACTTTGGCATTCTGGGTCCTGTTTTCCTGGTTTTTGCTTTGAACAAGGAACTTAATTCTTCACCTTGTTCTCGAGACAGCTGACACCAGATTCAGCAGCTTTTGTTCTGCAAGTCACCATCAGTTACCTATAACACAGCCCACAACTTCTTCAACTGCCATTTTCTCTGTCCTTTAAGAATTGCTGTATCTGGTAAATTCATTTTTAATACTTAATTTTTTGTACTATTTTGAAGTAGCATAGTGCTATACTGTACTGAAGAAGCGATGAAATAGAACCTGATGGGGGGGGGGAGGGAGGAAGAGTCTGGACTGCAGGGTATTCTGCAATCCAAAACCCCTTGTACTTAGTAAACCCCACAGACCTCACAGGCACTATTTACACAGGCAATCACACATGGCAAACGTAGTAATTAAGGCATGACCAGAATTTATTTAAAATAAAGTACCCCCAAGTGGGCATTTAAAAATACCTGCTTCCCAGCCAAAAAATCCGGACACTTAGCTGTACGTTATGTAGTTGGAGATATTTAATTCAATTTCAATCATGACAAACCTGACTCAAAAACAGGATTATTTCAACATGGAATTGTGGCCTAAACTCTCCAGTTCCACTCTTTTTATCATCATTTTGTTCATATGATGACAAAAGAATTTGAAGAGGAGAGGTTTCTGTCTGCATGTGGGCTGTTGACAGAAGCAAGCACGTTCTCCTCAGATGCTTCTATTATTATGTGAATAAGAGTAAAGGAGTGGCAATGGGTGCCCCTCTAATACTTTTGGTGAAATCAGGAAATCTAACAACTGAGTAGGGCTTATGTGTATTTCATGTATTCCCTTTCAGTTAGATGTGTGCTCATGCAGTACTATAGCAGCAAGTTCTACTGTAAATCTCATGTTCTTGGACAAGAGGTTGCACAAATGTCTAACATAACTTATGTCATGACAAGAACATATTTCAGTTTGTTTTACTTTTTCTCCACAACAATTTAGAAGTGGCTTAGCACAAGGCATAAAACAGTCCTTTCACACGAAGTACACATGTGGAAGGTGTGCCTTTGAAAACAACCCATTATTAGTGATACTGAGCACTATATAGCACATTCTGATTGATGGCAAAAAATTTTTGAACCTGTTGGTCAAACTCCAATGTCTGATTAAAATAAAGTTGCTCACCCTGTTTTCTTCAAAAGACAATTTCTCTCAGAGATCACACACACAGAGACCTACCATATTCAAGAGACTTTACACAAACGCACCTTCTCTCTACATTCATATCAATACTCAGCCCATCTTTGTTTAGAAACATTCCACTGGCAGGTACTGTGTTGATGCACGGGGATATTTTGAATCATCCATATCCTTTGAGCACCACATGTTCCAGCCATGCTCCCCCTCCCTGGGATAAGAGGAATGAGTTCATTTTTATTTTTATTTGACTCACACGAAACTGTTTTCCTATGGGGGTGTGGAAAACAGTAGCTTACATTCAACTGCTTTGCTGACCCAGTAGATCTCTCTCCTCTCTTTCTTTCATTCTCTCAGTCCCTCAAATCTTTTTTTGTTGGTTAGGCACACATCTTTAAAATTGTTCTACACAATCTAGGTTTTGACTATCATTACCTGTAATAGCCAGGCATCACAATATGAACGCCTGCGCTTGGCTGACAGATGTTCGGCACTTCCTGCTCATCCATTTTCCTCACAGAGTCTGTGAAAGGTCCTGTAGCATTGATAACACATTTGGCTTTGACATCAAATTCCTGCCCTGTGAAAGAAAACAGCATCAATCACATACTCCATTTGTTTCCCTGTTCACTGACTCTCTGGATTATTAATTTATCTATGAAGTTAACCTATTGTGAAGTGTGTGTATGCACACTCGCACATAAGGCACGCTAAAAGAACTAAACAGCTGGATTTTTTACAAAAATTAGTAATAACTGGCTGAGAGAAAGAGAATAAAAGAGATAAAGCATGTATAGATCAATTCTTTTTAACTTTAAGGATGAAAATACACAGAGCCTCCCCGGCAGCTCCTCCATAACATATAAATTTCATTTTATTTAATGATGTTTTTAAACCCTGAAATTTGTTAAATGGTACTATTACTGAATGTACACCACACGGTATTTTACAACGTCAGCTTTGCTTGACAGAAGGGCTTGGATGTAAAGCATGGCTTAGCTTGCCAAAGCACTAGGATTTGAATGAAAACCTGACAGAAGTTAAAGATGATTGGCATTAATGACATGCCACTGCACTTTGGAAATATGCCTCCTTTGTCAGTTAAGTGATATTTACAAACTCCAGCCTCTCATTGCACTCTTCCATCCCCCACCTCCATTTAGGGAGGGGTGTGTATGTGATGGTGGTGGAATCCATTTCTTTAACAAGAGCAAAATGTGTTTGTAGACAGCTGTGCTTTACTGCAGTTCAGCAACAGTGTGCTCCATGTACACAAATATGATGGAGGTGGCTATGGAATTTCAGGTTCCTCCATACAACAGAATGTGATGCATCAGAAACACCATGAGTGGGAAAAGGAAGCACAACTAACGCGGGTGTCATATGTGCATGTCTGTACCACTTCTATGTAAGGTAAAGAGAGGCAAAGAGCTTTTTAAATAGCACAGTGAACAAGCCCTCCATACCTGTTAGAACATCCCTGCACCTTGCTCCATAGAGACGACTCTTCCCGCTATTGGGATCTGTCTTCTTCAGCAAATGCAGCACTTCAGTATAATTGGCTATGGCAGCACCATACCTGGCAGCAGTGAGGGCAATGGCAAGGTTCATTCGTGCATCGTTGTGTTGTCCTGCAGCAGGGGGCAGAATCAAAGGAAGGACATGAGTCACCTCAAGCCACTGACTTGTGCTATGGAAGTGTGTCAGAACCGATCTGTCACATCTGTCCCTGTCACACTGAATAGACGTCACGGCTGGTCAGGTCTAACGAGAATTATTTAGAGAAACATCATCTCTCGGTAGGGCAGAACATCCACCTCCCCCTTTTAAAACAGCAGAACAATACAAAAGCACTAACAGTTGCGCGGACAGCCAGGATAACTGTCCAAGCAAAACACTTTGGTGCTGCAACCAAAGCATTTATATTTTCATTCACCCAAGACAAGCAGCTTACATTAAAAATAGCTGCCATGTTCCGTGTTGGAGGTGGTGGTAGTGGAGGCCTCTCTAATACCACCACCCCTTTTGAAGAATTTATTTTTTGACAGCCCCACTGGTGTTAATTAACAATCTCTATTAGCACATACACTGCATGACATTAAAAAAAAAGCAATGATCTTTCAGGAATTCCACTGCTGGGCCTCAGCTGCCTATAAAACAGACATCCATTTTATGCACATTTTAAGTTCACCAAAGCCTTAATAGTGTTTTAAAAAAAAATCTTGAGAACACATAAAAAAAACCACAAGAAGGTTTAATTCACAGATCATGCTTAACATATATCATTAAAGATGTATTACTGAATCTCCCTAGTTGTGTTGGGGGGGGGGGAATCAACATGGAAGAAAGAACATTTGGGGGGAGGGAGGGAGCGAGAACGAAAGAGGAGAGGAGATGATTAATTACTTTAAAATAGTGGCATCACCTGAGACTTTCTATTTATTATTGCCACTGGAGTTAAAACCCTGGATGTTGGCTGAGAGCAATTATTCCGCATAGCCAGGGCCAAGTTCTGTGTGCCCAGAATAATTAATGACAAGGGGCTAGACTTCCAAAGGCAGGGTTCAGCATGCCCATGTGTTAGGATCAGTTGTATCAAGGATAATACTGATTTAAAAAGAAGAAGAAAAAAGTGTGTGTGTGTGGGGGGGGGAATGAATGGTAATGGATACTGTTGTTGATTTATGTAGCCAGCATACCAAGTGCTTGGTGTAAATGATTTATCTAAAGTTCGGCCCCTTCCGATTCTACTTGAGCAACACCCAGGTGCTAGGCTAGCAATCTGTTTCAAAACCAAAAGGGCAAACAATGTAGGGAGGAGGATCAATGGCCTCCAGAAATGCACATACACCCCACCCATCTCCCAAACCTCTTTCCCAACATGTTAAGAGCGCAGTGTGCATGAAGCTTAAGCATGCTTGCTTTTAGAAAAAGAAACTCCAAAGGGCATGAAATCAAAGAATTTGGTTATGTGGAGAGCCAGAAGGTTTTGATGGGTTTTATCTCTTCTCTTCGTACTTAAATTGCTGGCCTCACTTCAATCGCCTACAGACTGAAAACCAAATTGACCAGGGGAGAACTGTAATAAATAAATGAAATGGGAATGTCCCTAGCACTAAAAGGAAATAAAAGAGAATGCTAATAAGCTACAAAATAGATTAATACATGAAAATGTAAGCAAAAGGGAAGAATCAAAACAAAGCATGCAAAAATAGCATGTTCATATGCAAACGTGTGCCTGTGAGTAAAATAAAGTCTGATTACAATGGTCTACTTTTTAGTGTCATCCGAAAAGAAACCTGGATGAATTATTTGTTTAATTAATTGAAAGACAAATCTCTCTGTATGTCTGTTGGCCTCATTCACACACGATCATGGCGTTTTCATGTGGTGAGGAATTTCCAGGATCTTAATGGAAGACACTTTGGTAACAGTAACTGACAGTGATGGAATGCTACTGTAATATTCTAGGTGGTGAAATGTTATTTAACAAGGAGCTATATCTCATTTAAAGAAAATACCGTCTAACCTTCAAAATAGCAAAGCATGAAGACATTCACAGATTAAGAAGTATTGCAGTTTCCAGCTATGGCTCAGTTTTATAGTTAAGAAAAACTTTACTATAAAATTTTGTTTGGAAAAGAGAGGATGCAAGACAGAAGTTGATAATAAAAGGGACTGATTTTCATTTTTATTTGGCATAAAGAGCATTTTATGCTCAGATCATTTTGCTTTACAAAATTTTCTGTTGCCAAGATTAGTTGTGCCATTCAGATTGTAGCTGTTACAACGGGAAACTGTCAACATAATAAAAAACAGCCAACTTTTGTGAGATTCACATAAAAATGTGAGTCACTGTAACAAAAATTCCCCACCCTCACACATATATAGCAGCGCCCAGAAAACTGGTTCTGAACTTGACATCACAACAGCAGAGTTGAAAGTATACACAAAAGGCCAGATCTATACGGATTTCGCCATGAAATGTTGGGTGGGCAAAATGTAAGCTGGCATCGATCCAAGATGGTGTCATTTCTGGCTATACTGATGGGAATACGGAGAAATGGGCAAACATGTGATTAGGATCTTGAAGATGTTTAATTTCAGCTTTCCGGAATCTCTCATAGGTTTCTCAATCCAAGCCTCAAAGAACAGAACTAGTTAAAAAACTTGCATTCCCTTTGGATTATATCCACTGTTGTAGCACTGGTTTAGTGGCAAAAAAAGTGGGGAAAGTTTGTCTTATGCAATCTTCAAGGTAAATCTCTAACAGTGTCTTCTCCCTGGTCTTCTCCCTCCAGCCTTTTCTGGGTACCCCTCTTAAGCGTCAGCTCTCTTATGAATTCTCCAGAAGTCGCCCTTCTTAAGAGAGCAAGCCTTATGAAGCCCGTGCCTTCTATCTTTGTTCATGGATGATTAACTTGACAGAGAGAGAGAAAAAAGAGCAGTTTCCTCCCGTTGGGCTGACAAGTTGGTTAAAAAGAAAAAAAAAAAGATGGAGAGGACTTCTGCTGGAAGACAAGGAGAAGACAGTACGGGAACACTTATTTCTCAAATCACAAGGCAGTCATAACAAGACATGTACATCTTGATTTGATATGCACATATTAATCATTTTAACACAAAAGCATACGAAAAGAGAGATCGCGGGGTTTTTTGGGTTGTTCACCAAAGCACCTCGATACTTAAAAATCAGAGAGTGTACCATGCACACCCAGTACAACTATTCTATGCAGGCACAGGACCCAGCTGTGTGAGTCAGAGAGACCACAAAGAAGTCCTACCAGAACACACTGCTATTTTTATGAAAATGTTGCATAAAGAAAAAAAAATGCTTTCAGACAGGGAACTGATCAAGTTCTACAATAATGTTTGATTGAATTAAGGGATATATTGTAAATAAGAACCTTCAAGCGTCAAGTCTCTCTTTTTCACTCTTCTCTAATAAACTGTAGCCCTTCCATGTAACTGGCCAGACATGGAATGCCATTTCAGAGTTGTGGGAAGGAGGGACACAGGTTTCATTATAGACGACAACATTCAAAGCAAGGTCAACAGAGCTGCACTGAAGAATAATCCAAAATTAAAGTAGAAAAGCAGTATCAACCAGCAATGTATTTCAGAACTGTAGGTGGTGATGACTATACGTATATCATATTATTTTCTGTATCAAAAGTAGGGACAAGGAATTGGTGGCCCTCCCAATATCTTTGGACTCTCAGCTCCCAGGCAAATATAGCCAATGATTTCAGTTGTAGTCCCAACGTGTAGATGGCCATCAGATTTTCCTGATCAAAGGGATTTAGAAATTTAGACTTCTGGCATCTATTTAACTGTGTTTCGTTTTCCAGTCTACAAAGGCAAAGGGTTTTAATTAATCAAATGGGGGAAAGGGGAGAGAAAAGTGTTTCTTTTCCTTTTTGGTTTTGTCTGTTTTGTTTCAAGAACAACTTGTATATTAAATACAGAAAGTATTTAATTTGCCATCATGTCTGAAAAATGATATCCAAAATAAAAGACCAGAGCTGTCAAAATAATTCAATGCTCTTTCATAGTAAAGAGCTGAGTTAGCCATTTTCAAGCTCACCACAGCTAACCTGTGGGCAATACAGCAAGAACTGTAAAGGCACAGCACTTGCCCTGAACACACGACCACTTAACACTTTTTCTTCAACCCAGTTACTGCTTTTTTAAAGCTCTGTCACCTCTCAGGATAAGAACTCGGCTGGGAATTTCACTGCATAAAACTGAACCCTCCAACCCTAAACCAATTTGCATATGAAGGACCCCACTAAATTGAAACTATGATTCTAACAAAAATCATCGGCGAAGAGTCTACATAGACTGATCCTTTTCTTAACCATTCTCTGCTTTTCTAATCTGGATGTTCACAACATTTTCAGCTACACCTAAACCTCCAATGAATCCTGATGGTATCACTGTTATTGCTGGATCAGAGGAAGAGGGCAGGGAGTAAGAAGGCAGGGAGACAGAGACAAATGGCAAGAGGAACGACATGAAAGACCATGATTTGTGCAATGTGGATCTGTGACCACATAACCATAACCACAACAACCACCACCAGAAATTACATCAACAGAGCTACAAAAGGGGCAATATTAGGAACAGCGCATATACTACATTGATATGCAAAAGATATATACTGTAGGTTTTTGGTTAAAAATTGTATCTATTATGCAATTTTGACTGACAGTGCCTGGTATTTCATCATCAGCATCATCATCATCATCACCATCATCATCATCATCATCATCACAACAACAACAACAACAACACAACAACAACAACAACATCTTATTGATTTAAGTTTGTGAAGAAATCGCGCAAAGTACACTCAAAGCTCCATGCCTTCCTAACTGTACCCTTCCTAACAGGTTGTCTCTTTATATACAAAGTTAGATGGCCACCCCATTTTCAAACCATTAGGGCAAATAACCCCTTCTCACAAAAAACCAGAAGCATCCACAAAGGTGACTTCTGGTTTTCCTAAACACCTATTTTAATTAAAACAAGGAGGAGCACAGCTCCTAACAACTTCTGGAGGAATGACGCTTTCTGGGAGTGTTTTGACAATTTTTAAGGTTTTGCTTTAAAAAAAAAACAGTCAGGAGGATCTTGAAAGCTGGGGCAGCGCTGAAGGTTTTTGTGGGTCATAATGCAGTCTATAGCCTGTACAATTCCCACTACATAATACATTTTCAGCAGAAAATGTTGTCAGATGGGGGGGGGAATTATCTTTCTCTGTTGAAGTATCTCTTCCTAATGAAGATAGTGAAGTCTAGGAGCCCATTCTGTAATGTCTCCTCAGAAGTAACATATGTTGTGGCACAACACCTTCCAGCATGGCTTTTTTTTTTGGCATTGTAATCTTTAATACTATGCACTTTAAATATCTTTAAAATTTAGAAAGAGCAAGGTATTTAAAGACCTCTAAAATACACTCTTTCCTATTATTTTATTTTATTTATTTTATTAGACTTGTATACCGCCCATCTAGAACATGTGGCAGGGGTCACAAACAGTCTATGAGATGTGGGTAGTGCAACCCTGGCTTAGTAGAAAAGCGACTTAAAGATCAATAGTATAAAATGAGAACTTTTGAGGTAAGCATTTAGCTGACCAGCTCCCACTGCTTACTATGCCACACGTGTTGTTTATTCCATCATGTAAGTAAACCCGCAGACGATTGAGGGCTAAACCTAATATTCTGACCCTTCCCTCCATTGCAGCTCTCTGCACCACCTGAAAACCAAGAGCATCCTGCCCATCCAGTGCCACTTCTGCACGTCCATTGGGGGGGGGGGCGCTGCAGTTGGATGGGAGATTACCCATCTGCCTGTTCTGCCAGCATAAGACTATAACTATATCCTGCTTTAAATCACTGACACTATTCCCTCCGTCCCAAGCAAAATGATTCATCTGATCAAGAGTTTTTGGGTCAATGCTTCCTCAAAGGTTTTCATAGATGGAAACTGAGCCACTGATGAGGTACTGTATTAGTTTTATCAATGGAAAAATAATATTCTAATTTACAAATTAAGCCTGTATCTAGTCAAAGGGAAAGTTGATTTGTATGACATCAGGTGTGAATCACTTGTCAAGCCCTCGGAGGTATGGTGCCAAAGGCCTTACCAGATAATGAATTTTGCCTTGTGAAGAAAGGGGGCTCAGGGGCAGGTCAGAATTAGGATTTACTCAGTGGTGTTGGGTTTTAATTATGTTGTTACCCCCTCTTCTTTTACATCAGCCTTCAACTTGTCAAAGACATCTAACTGCGATGTCAGTGTAAGTAAAAGCACAGTGTGAAAATGAAAGCAAAATGTTGTCAGTGGCAGTTTATGGAAGCCACGTTGAAATGTCACAATGAAAAATGTCTTGACAGCCCCTTCTGCAGCCATGCTACAATGCTGGACAAATGTGGTGATGTCAGGGCACATTATTAAATGCGGTATAATTAACATACCCTGTGTGGATATAAAAGTGCAAGTGAAGATCCAACAAGACAAAATACACACACATTTTAATTTTGCAGCAGGATATATAATACTGACTGCCATAAAATATCTATTCTGACCCAATCCAAGGCCTCTGATATGGTGCAAAAAAGCCATGTTCTCTTCCATCAAAAGAATAGGTGCATTAATAGCTGCTACTTTAAACTGTCTCCCAGCCTAAGGCTGTTTCAAATGCTGAATGAGCAAATTCTCTCAAACTGATATTCAGTTCATGTGAAGGCTATGACGACGATGATGATGATGATGATGATGATGATGATGATGATGGACACTTCTTGTGTGCAAGACATTCAAATTACCCATTTATAGATGTTCCCAATAATCAGTAAACCAGGCTCCTTGTATACCAAATTTCAACTATCAGGCATTGAAACAGCCATACTATGTTGATACTGTACCTCTATGAGATATCCTCCATGAGGAACGGGCTGTATCTCTCCCTTTCTCTGCCCCTGTCTTGGGCTCAGTTTTATTTCCACTGGAACTGGTCAATAGTTATTTTTCTTATCTCTTTTAAGTCAAGTTGAGCCTAGTCAATAGTTTTATGAACTATTGCTGACTTCATAAGACATCAAGGAAATTACTGTCTCTTACATGACCTTGTCTAAACCAACGAGAACTAAAATTATGGTCTAAGGTTATAAAAACAGACGGAGAGTAATATGTCAGAGATATATGGAAGATGCAGAATTACTCTTCATGAAGCAGAGTGACTTCATCACTCACAAGAGACATGTAGTGGTTTTTAAATAAATAATGAGAACTCTCTATTCACTGCAAAGTGAGGAAACCTTCATATGAATGCATATTTATTGTATTCATGGACTACCCACTTCCAAAGAAATCATACACACCTAAGATGCCAAAACTATCATTACATTTCGTCAGCAGAGACTGGATGCATCTAATGAGGAAGATATATCTATCAGCCAACTTAAACTAAGCTAGTCACAACAACCCCAATAGTAAGAACCAAGAACTGCTTTATACTTAGGTAACAATGCATTTTCCACGTGTACTATATTGGCATGCCCACACCAAACACATAGACTACAAAAGGCCATGCATCCTTAAATACCTGTGTACATATATACATTGGGAGACCACAGTTCAATGCGGGCTCCAAATTATATGTACAGAAATTGTTATTCCTATGTGTCTGTCATTCACATATGCCTGCTAAGAATGAATACTAAGGGCACATGGAATTTCTGCATACTCTGGGAAGCATCCCCAAAGAGGCACTTTATTAAGAATGAAATCTTATAGGGAGGGGGAAACTAGCATTCAAATAAGGAAATACCATGAAATTAAAACAAAGCAAAATGATTTATATATTAAGCAGGGAGCAAAGGACAGACTGGGAACAGGTTCCTTTGACAAAGGAGTCCCAAAGGCAAACACTCTTTGTCAGAAGTTCAAAAGCCATAAAACATTCTAATGTGTTTGCTTTCTTTATCACCACATTAGTGAGGTTCCCTGATATGGACAAGGCATGTACTCCCATTTGCCAAGCTCTTAAGAGTTGCACAGAAATACACGGATAATGATAAATAAAAAATAATTTTGAAAAGGAACCTTCCTTTTCAAATAAACCTTCATAGGAATATTAATGCTCCATTTCTCTACATTACATCCAGTCCAGTAACATATACAGTATATACCCAAGCAACCTTACTAGGCTTCGTTGTTGTCAGAACTAGCCATTATGGTCTAAAACAGAAATGTTACAAAACCTCTGTTCTTCAATGGAATTACTGTTGAGATGTCTGATGAATAAGCTAGGCACACTGCAGGGTGCTTCAGGCTGCCTGTACCTGAAAATATCCCCGTTCCATGTACTTCTCACTGTCTGTGCTGAATGTTGGCCTCCAGATATTGTCCACCTTCAACTTCTATCAGCCCTCGACATAATAGCTAAGTATGGATTATTATGGGAGCTGCAGTCAGACAACATCTGGAGGGACATACCGTATATTCCCCCTTCCAACTGTTACGCAAATAGCTTCTACAATCCACTGAAAAGCCTGCCAACTAACAGAATGGCTACTATCCTCCACTTTATTTCCTACAACTGGCAGTTGCTCACAGCACCATGGGGTGGAGAGGTGGGGAGAGGACTGTAGTAACCTTTTAAGCCCATGGTAAATCAAGAAAGGCTTGGAAGTTGTCATCAAAGCCTCTCCTGCTCATCCACAAAACCAAACTCCTTCATTTGAGTGTGCTGCAGTGACCCAAGCAAACAAACAAAACAAAATAAAAACGGCAGAAGCCACACAGCTACTCATTGATGGATTCTTATTAGTGATGAACAGTTCTGTGGTTTTGCACTGGAAATCTCATAATTCCCTAGGGAATTCTGAAAGGTGTCATGGAAAAAACACAGATCTACACATCTCTCATTTTGGGTGAAGAGGAAATAATCTGATACCTTTCAGGTTTCTTGCACCAGGAAAAAAATTGCATTCCACAACAATACCTCCCCTTTATATTTTCCCCTTAGCAGTATTCATAGCACCATCATCACTATCTTATGGAACATGATACATATTAACTAATGGACTACCATTAAGTTCACATAAAACACACACATATAAATTACATGCTTCAGTGGAATCTTCCCTCTGAAAAGCCATGACACATTGGGGAATACAGAGGTGTTTGTGGCATAGTGCACAAATAATACCACTTCACTGAAGAATAATCCTGTATCTTTAAGGCTGGCATGAGATAAGAAAAAAACCATTCATGTTCATTTCTTGTGAAGAGAGACAGAGTTATTGTTGGGTCTGCCACCAAAAACACACAAACAAAATAAACTAAGATCCTTGGAATGTTTACTCAGATACTCATAGATTTCCAATCTTAAACTCACAGCATACAGATAGACGAATCCAGCAAGTCAGAGAGCAAAACCAATTTAATCTGTGGCTCCCCCTGAGGTAAATGTAGTTCACAGTCCTGCCCCCACCCCAACCTCAGCCATAATCTGTGGTTCCTGGAGGTTAAAAAAAGCACTGAAGTGAGGAAAATTCTGCAGCAGGATATAATGATCCAAAATGACAGGGACAATAATGACAATGAATTTCATGTCTCCCAGTCATGTGCTGAGGATGCTTGACTGGGCTGACTTATACAATTAAATTGTTACAGGTACAGCAGGAGACGCAGTTATCATCTGCATGCTTTTGGGAACGGCGCCTCCAGCAACTGGAGTGCTGTGGAATGCGCAACCAGGCTTTTGTTACAAACAAACTGGGAGAGTCTGGTAGGTCTGCTCAGGCATTTGGCTGCCCCCTATAAAAGAGTGGGGAGAGGGATTCGTAAACACAGATATACACCATTCCTGAAGGGCACCAGAGGGTCTCAGAAGCTTATTTTATACACTGAAAACAGCATAGTGTTTGAGGAAATTGAAATTCCAGGTGGCAAAAGATATTTAAAGGATGGCATTAGGAAGAAAAATCTCACTGTCGTCCTTTATTGTATGTACTAAGGAAGATATCCGTGCTCGTTCATCAGAAAATGTGGAAGTTTAAACCTCCTTCCTGCATGCACTATTTACACAAAATCACATTAGAAAGGACCCTTCAATTACAAAAATAGGCATCACCATCTAAGACTAATTATTCATGTCTACTGCATTCCAGCATAAGGGGAAAATTGGCTTTCTATAGCTATCCTCTCTGCAGGTAAGTGCAGGTTTCTCCTGAAAAATTCCAGTTTAAAAGAATTATTCAAAATAATTCTGAGCTCAGTACTGACCTTAACTACCTACAGTTTCCTTACTTCCCTCCTTCCCTCCCACGGTTTGGCACCACACAAGAGGCTGTCATATTTCTTTTGTGGTTTATGTGCTGGACTTCATCTGTAGAAAACCTTTACAAAGGCAGCTTGTCATACTGTTTTCATTTCTAAATGAGAAAAATGCTTTAAATAAGTATATGAAGTTTTACAACTGCCCAAGTTTTCTAACTGTACTCCAATTATATCCTTCGATAGTCTCAAAATTATAAATTTGTCAAAAATAAATTATAAACCTATGACTTTTCATAATTTAGAACCCACTGGAAAGACAACCATAGGTGGCTAAGAGAAAAAGAAGCACTTACTCTACTGTTGACAGCTTAATGAATGTTCTACAGTGTGTCTCACTGATTTTGGTGCTTCCCTCCTAACAACCTTTTTTTTAAAAAAAATCATAAGGTCTAAAATGAGAAAAGTGTCACTTTTTTTAAAAAAAAGGTCATTACTACTTTTCCCACATTTCTTAAGCAGCTTTTGCTAGTTTTAAATAGACATCTATAAAAACAGAATATGCACATGAATTTATGAATGCCTAAACTCTCAAATATAAGTTCCCTATTAATTCTTATTTTAAAAAAAATTAAAAATAAAAGGGGTGGAGCATATTAAACCATTTACATTGGAAACCTGTACATTTACTCAGAAGGAAACCCACTGAATGTCAGCATTACTTACACCTGGAAGTAAGCCTCACTGAACTTAATGTCATTTATTTATGAGTAACCTGTGTAGGGCTGCACCTCATAAAACACCTAAAACCCAACGAAGATTTGGAAGGAAGGTAGGAAAGTCTTTGGCCACACATTTTAAAGGTATAAAATCAACATTCAAGACAGAGTAATAAAAGGCCCATATCTCCTTAAAATGTAACGCATTCAGACATCCCTGTGCTTAAAATAAACACTGTGATAAACAAAAACAAAATCAATTTAAACCAGAAAATGCCTTCCTGCAAATGTTTAACATTTGGTGTTTTTTTTTGTAAGGTAATTTTAAATTATAACAAAATTTGCATTTTTTCCTAGTGATCTATATAGCAACTCTTTAAAATGGAATTAATTCTCCCTTTCAAAAGGGAGCAGGGGAGATGCTTTGAAACCGCCTGCAATCTCAGGACTCCATGTGTTGGCTTTTCCATAGTGCCTCTTTTCTAATTTTCCTTGAGCTACATAAATGAAACTGACAGATCACTGCTCAGATAGCAGCCACATTCCTCCCCCAAAATGCTGCCTTTTTGCTATTCAGGAGTATATGAATACCAACAAATGCTAAATGAAGTCTGACATGTACCCCTAAGAAACAAACTTGTAAGTTGCAGCTTCAAAAGGAACCTTGAATAAATAGGACACATGGTGTACACCCAGGCTAACATCCAACATATGCTTTAGCTTCCTGATGCTGCAACAGAGAAAGAATTGCCCCTGGTAAAGTTTGTGATTTGCTCTTGCTGGTACATCCAACATTTATAATGTAGCTCCCCCCCCCCCGACCCTTTATATAAACAAACTTAAGATGCAATTAAGATGGTTGAAGCAATAATACATGGTGGAAAATGAAAAGCCCTGCAGGTCACTGGTTTGATAAATAATTAAGAATTAGAGTAGGAAAGGAAAGGAGATTTGAATGCTATTTTACACAAGTGTTTTGATTCTATGTACACGAATGCAGAAGATTGTGTACACACTCAAACAGACACACACACACATTTTTAAAAAGGTGACCTAAAAGTAATTTGTTTGAGCAGATGATTCTGGGAGGTGAGTGGGGTGGGAATGAACGAAAAGGGAGGTTACTTACCTATAACTCTGGTTCTTTGAGAGGTCATCTGTGAATTCACACTAATGGGTTTAATCTGCATCTGCGCAGAGGTCTCCAAAATATTCTAGAGCTCAAACATGCGTTCGCCAGAACCCAACCCCTTAACACACGTGGTCCACCTGTCCTGCCAATTATCTCAGTTCCCAACAGCCCGCCGCTGCACATTAAGACAGACGTTATAGACAGAGGGGAGGATGGGCGGGAAGTGTGAATTCACAGAGGACCGCTTGAAGAACCAGAGTTACAGGTAAGTAACCTCTCTTTCTTCTTCGAGGTCTCTGTGAATGCACACTAATGGGTGATTAACAAGCTTACCTCACAGGTGGAGGGACGTCATGACAAGACTGAGGACAAGACCGCACGACTAAGAGCCGCCTTGGCCCTTACATCCAAACAATATTGGGATGCAAATGTTGACGGAGTGGACTAAGTAGCAGCCTTCCAAATATCTGGAATAGGTACACCTCGCAGAAAAGCCATGAAAGTGGCTATTGCTCTGATGGAATGAGCCTTAATCTGTGTAGGCAGAGGCTTTTGAGCAAGTTGATATGTGAGGCCTATGGTTTGAACAAACCATGAGATGGTTTGAGGAGATACATGTGTTCCTCTATGTGGCAAATGTATAGAAACAAACAGTCTCTTAGACTTCCGAAAGGGGCCAGTTCTTCTGACATAGAATGCCAGAGCTCTTCTCACATCTAGAAGGTGGAAAGATCGCTCGAGATCCGTTGCTGGTGACAGGAAGAAGGCAGGGAGGACAATAGGCTGACGGACATGATATTCAGGAGCGACCTTAGGGAGGAAAGAGATGTCTGGATACATTGTGACCTTATCCAGATGAAACTGCCAGAATGGAGGGTCTAATTGTAGGGCTGCAAGTTCAGACGCCCTACGGGCCAATGTGATAGCAACTAGAAATAACACTTTAAAAGAGAGTAGACGCTCAGAAGAGGTGGCGGGAGGCTCAAAGGGTGGTAATGAGAGGTGATGGAGAACAGTGTGCAGGGACCACTGCAGTGGAGGGGAAGGTCAGGATGGATGTAGGTTGGCGACACCTCAAAGAAACTGCTTCAGAGTAGGATGTCTGAAGAATAAGACAGCATCTGAATCCTTTGGTTGGTGGGCTACAATCGCAGACATATAAACTTTGATCGTAGACAATGAGAGATGACAATCAAAGAGATAGGAAAGAAAAGCCAAAACCACGGGACGGGTAGTTGGAGCCATAAGGAGATCATTTTGACGAGCGAATTTCTGGAAAGTAGACCATTTATAAGCATAAAGCTGATTTGTGGTAGGTTTTCTCGCATGAGTGAGGATGGATCCTCCACACCGTGAGATTGAGAGATTGTATGTCGGGATGGTAAGTTTGCCCCTGATGCTGGGTGAGGAGGTGTGGGAGGAGGGGTAGACAGATGGAGATGTTCTGAACATCGTGAACCATGGTTGTCTTGGCCACCAAGGGGCTATCAGAATGGCACTGGAACGGTCCTGTCGCAATTTGACAATGGTGCGCAGGAGAAGTGGGATAGGTGGAAAGAGATACAGGAAATGCGCATTCCATGTTGCCATGAGAGCATCGCCAAGGGAGCCTCAACCCAGGCCTGCTCTGGAGAAGTACTGGATGCATTTGGTGTTGCTCGCTGTGGCAAAAACGTTTATGTCTGGACGACCCCAGTTGATGCACAGTTGGAAAAATATGGTGTCGTTGAGGGAGCACTCATGCATCTGAGAGTTCAGTCTGCTGAGAGAGTCTGCTAGTTGGTTGCGTTGTATGGCAATGTGCACCGCTACGGGGAAGATATGGCACATTAGGCATGACTGCCAGGCCCTCGGCAGATACAGCCATCCAAACTGTGTGACCTTCATTATCTTGTTATTTAAATTATTTCCCGCCTTGTCCCACCTTTTCAGCAAAAACATCCATGACTCATAACACCCCAAGAAAGTGAGATTTTTTAATAGAAAAACTGCACAGAAAAGGCCTCGTTTTCCTTCAGCCTGGACACAGACGCAAGAGTTTGTTATATTATTTTCAAACAGAACCATCCAGTCGACATTAGAAAACTCTGCTGCCACAAACTGCATCTATACAATTAAGTACTTTAAAAGATACTTTCCCAAGACACAGTCTTACAAAGCAACATACAAACAAGAGCACAGTAAGAAAAAAGACACAACAATCATCAATCTGAATATCTATGTCCCATTTAGTACAGTCACAATATAGCACAGTCTGGAGGGGAGACAGCAGGCTATGGGCAGTTATATCATTTGGTCTAGGATTTCCAACTTAGAAGAGCTCCCCCTAGAATAAAAATAACTGAATGTATGTTATTATAATTTGGGTCCATAATGGGAAGAAAAAACTTTTTGAAGTTTTTGAGAGCCGAAGGAACAGGAATGTGTGCGTGTGCACTTGTATGTATGCCAGCATTTGCAAGCACACACGCCCACCCCACCCTCTGCAGATGCAGCCACACACGCATGCTCCCACCCCCTGCACACATGTATGCCCACCTGCATGCACACAGGCATGCACCCCCACCCACCTTACGCATGGAACCTGCATGCACGCCCCTCATCTGCCTGTCCCCCCGTGCTCACTCGCGAATGGGTTGAAGGGAACGGGCTGGACAAAATGGCAACATAGGCTGGATGTGGGCCGTGGGCCATAGTTTGGAGACCCCTGATCTAGACTCTTAGCAGGGTCATCTAAGGAAAAATGCTGAAAGCCAAAACCCCAGACTAAGATGCACCCATCCTGTTCAGGAGCTAGTGAGCTCAACAGCAGAAGAGAATTAAAAATTCCAGTGATGATGGAGGTAGGGAAATTCCTGAAAGGCAGCTACTGGGCAGCAGAAGTAGTGGAAGTGACTCTGGTACAAACCACAAGATGATGATGATGATTATGATCATCAGACGAGCTGCACGGATTTTGGTCAAAGCATCTAACAAGTCTCCCTCAATGTACAGCAGTGCAATTTAACCACTTACTTCAAAATTCTACAACTGAAGACTGGATGACAACAGGTCACACTTTTCTGATAATAAAAGATCATCAAAAGGGCTATGAACCCAGTAATTACTGACCAACTACATGCCTTCCAACAATGTTCAAGCTCCTCACAAGAGTATTTGCAAGATCTATATATAAATACTTAACTGAAAACTCCCTATATCCAACTGAACAGAAAGGAAACTTTAAAAAGTCAAGAGGCACAAAAGATCAGCTGCTTATTGATAAAATGATCCTGAAGAATGCAAAAAGACAAAAAACAAACCTTAACATGACCTGGATAGACTATTAAAAAGGCATTTGACTCATTGCCACACAGCTGGATTAACACCTGCCTAAAAATGATTAAGCGATGAGAAACCTAGACAGAATCTTAAAAAGCAGAGACATCACCTTGCCGACAAAGGTCCGCATAGTCAAAACTATGGTTTTCCAGTAGTGATGTATGGAAGTGAGAGCTGGACCATAAAGAAGGCTGACTGCCGAAGAATTGATGCTTTTGAATTGTGGTGCTGGAGGAGACTCTTGAGAGTCCCCTGGACTGTAAAGAGATCAAACCTATCCATTATGAAGGAAATCAACCCTGAGTGCTCACTGGAAGGACAGATCCTGAAGCTGAGGCTCCAATACTTTGGCCATCTCATGAGAAGAGAAGACTCCTTGGAAAAGACCTTGATGTTAGGAAAGTGTGAAGGCAAGAGGAGAAGGGGACGACCGAGGATGAGATGGCTGGACAGTGTCTGCGAAGCAACCAACATGAATTTGGTCAAACTCTGGGAGGCAGTGCAAGACAGGAGGGCCTGGCATGCTCTGGTCCACGGGGTCACGAAGAGTCGGACAGGACTTAACAACTAAACAACAGCAACAAGAGATACAATATTGCATCTCAGCTCTTCTCCTCTCTGTGTGTGTCCAACTCATCTAAAATTAAATTGACCCATCCTTCATCTATTTGATTAAAAACTTGTTGTCAGACAGATGCTGCTTCCACATTAATGGTGCTATCCTTTTCTTGCTAGCTGTCCAACTGACTAAAAGCAAAAAAAAAGGCCACAGTTCCTATGGCCTAATAAGTCCACACCTTTCAAAGTATTTGTGGTTAGAAACTGGACTTCTGTAACAAAAGCTGTCATATACTATCAAGTTGCTTCCTATTTATGGAAACCCCAATAGGGTTTTTGAAGCTAGTGGGATGTTCAAAGAGTCCAATGAGCTCCCACGGCCAAGTGGGATCTGCAAAATATTGTTTTAGCCAAGGGAAAACAGAATTTGATTTTGGAGCTGATGTGACAGATCTCCATGAGTTTTTTTAAAACTCTGGTAGGATTAAGGAAATATTTAAGTGACTCAAGAAAAAGTGATGTGTGTCATGTGACTGCTTTTATAGAGAAGGAATGGACAGGGTGGCTTCCCTCTTTTGTTATAGATTACTAATTCTGCCATGCCCATTATTCCTCATTTAAAATTAGCCCCCGTTAGATAGCCGTGATGCATGCTTGGGACCATTCAGCTCAGATGAGTTTAGTATAGAGAAACAAACTGAGCTGATTTACATTTCTGTTCACAAACACAATCCCCTCCCCCGCTGTATGTCTGTTTCATTGTGTGGCCAAATCAGAGCTCACTCCACATTTAATGCTTGCCACTGCAGAGAGCTTTTTCAAAAGGTGTTGGCAAAGAAGCACCACATTTGTGCAGAATGGGATCTGGGTACACAGTGAAGCATCAGAAAGCCTACAGGCTTAAATGTGTGTACATATTTATAATTATTTTACAAACAGTCAAACAGAAACCCTATTAGTGCAATGCTGGTTTTAGGGGAGGCAATGTTTAAAAATCTGCACATTAAGACTCTCTCACCCCTAACAGGGAAAAACATAGTCCCATAAATAATCCAGAGATAATAAAAACATTATACGGGTCTATCACAAAGAAAAGAAACTTTAAAGTTAAGGCTGGCCTTTAAAAGGCAGGCATGGCAGGAAGTGAGAAGAAAAGAATTTAGTGGGCCTCCTGTTGGGCAACTAGTTGCATTCCATCATCTCAAACTGAATTGACTTCTTGCCACTTCTTCACACATTTTGTTGGGCTTCCTTCTTCCCTGTTGCTTTATTAAAACATATTCAAGTTCACCTCCAATTCAGTGAGCACATATTATTTCATGTTGTGCCCCAAAATGCAGATGGGATGCTCCTGCAAACTTCTTTGTTGAGGAGTTCTCTATTTAAGAAACTTCACTGATGGCTAACCATACCTTTTTGATCCCAACTATGTGGCTCACTTGTTCACCAGAACTACCAGCCATGGGAAATCAAGCAGCCATAGCATCCAGAAACCCAAATGAGAGAAAATTTAGACACCACTGATACTTTCTGTATTTAATTAGACTCACAGAGATGGTTCCTTAGTAAATACATGCATAATACAGTTCCTCAGTATATAATGACAGGAACCTGAACATACAAAACATTTCAAATGTAAAGCACCAGAGTGGATTTCATTTAAATCACAATTTAAATTTTTTAAACTGGATGTTTTTGACTATTTAAACCAAAAATAGTTTTTTTTTATTTTAATTGTGATTTAAATCAATTTGATTTTTTAAAAAAACACACTGATTTTTATTCACCCTGAAAAGTACTGTGTTTGAGTCAACATCTGCCAATAAGGAACTTCAAGTGGAATATCAGACTGCAACTGTGCCAAATGCTGAACAAGAGTTATCAGCACTTTATATATGAATGTTCCAAAGAACTGCAGAGGTGAAGGGTCAAAACTAAGTTGGTTCAGTTCTCTGATACACTCCTTTGTGGGCTTCAAAGAATCATCTATCCAATCATTTAACCTAGAACAAGACACTCTACCAAAAAAATGGAGCTTCTATTGAAAGAAGAAAGTTCCCACATGGTCTGCCTCCGATTATACAGAAAACCTAAAGTTGCCACAGCCATTGCTTTCAGGAGGAAGAAAGCAACAACAGCAACAACAACAAAATAAGCAAAGGAAGCCAGGCTAGCAACTCCACATTATTTGCATTTGGAGCATAGACGCCAAGCCAAGAGAAGAAGAGAAGCTTGGCAAAGTGTGTTCACCTTCATGCCATGACACCAATAATAGGAGCAGCAACAGCAGTGACTGGATCCCCACCAATCCAAGCTGAACAGATAAAGTTTGTTTACAGCCCAGAGGCCTCTTTGTTGCTCCGTGCTAAGTAGGTGGGGCTGAGGATATGGAGACGGACCTGGGGAGTGAGTTGCCTACTCTGCAATACAACTGCAAAGATGTTATGGGACAGCACTTCCAACTCATACTACAGCAAGAAGCAAATGGTTTAGCATTTGAAAATGTCAAGTAATAAGGAGAACTTACCATCATAGTAGACAATGGCACCAACTAGTTTGTCCTTTTGCAACATGGGAAAGAGTTCCAGGGCTCTTGATTTACTAAGCACATAGCTGCTTTTCAGACACTGGCTTCCTGCGACAAGGTCGTAGAGTTTAATTCCTACCCAGTAGTATGGCAACTGCCACCACCTATAAGAAGAGAGACAGAAACAGAATAGAGCAGAAGGAAAATAAAGAATTAATTCACATAATACTTCTACTGCTATAAATATCCTTCTTTCCAGAGGATCATGAGAACTGCAGGTGTTGTCCAACAAACTTAAGTTTGTTCAGACTTGTGAAAAACTCATGTTATCATCACAGTTACTCCCTGAAATTCAGAGAATGATTTCTTCAAGCCAGTGTTAAGGTACCTTAGAAGGATACAACACAGGTGAAATGACACTCGTCCATCATTGTATTTGGTTTTATTGTATTTTATGAGCCTTAATGTGACACATTTTCAACTTCTGAAAAGAATCACATAATAGTGAACATATTCAAGTGAAATCTGGCTTCCTGTAACTTAAGCCCATTCTTGCATGTCCTGCTCTCTGAGATGATCAAGAACAGACCCTGGCTTTCCTCTGTATAACAGCCTTTCAAGTATTTGGTTTCCAGCCTTCCTGATAATCCTTGTTGCTCTCCTCTGAAGAAGTGTGAAGGATATATACTTCTAAGTATCTACAGATATAACACTTCCATGGACTGAAACAGAGTGCAGTCTAGCTGTACCAAGAGGAGAACAACCTCTCCCTTCCAACTGCAGCCCTTCAAGTACAACCCTAGCTCTGGTGGTATAATAGTGAGTGCTGGACTAGGATTCAGGACACCACCACACCGAACCCCTCAAACTCCTATGGAGTTCACATCCCCACTTGGTGCTAGACTCAATGGGTGACTCAAGACCTGTCACATCCATTGAGCCTGACGTGCTTCAAACGTCCATTGGGAGGATGGAACAGGGCGAAATATGTACACAGTCTTGAGGTCACCAGAGGAAAAGTGGGATAGTTTGTGCCCTGCTGCTTCCACCCAATGTGGTCTCTGTGGGAAAACCTTCCTCTAATACTTTATCCATTGATTCCAGATGGTCTTGCTCTATAACAAATGGGTTTATTGATACAATGGAATGAGGTGCAACAAACCCAGGAATTCTCTCCATTCTTAGGAACGTTCTCAGAGGCAAAGTTCATGGCACTTGCCCCTGGGGTGACTCAGCCTAGTCGGAACCCTTCCTCCAAGATCTCTACCCAAGCGCCTTCCTCCTCCATCTCTGAGGCCTCCCTTAATGGGTGCAGGTGTCTCTCATCCTCTGTGGAACCCCTTGGGTAACCACCAAAGCATCTTTTATGGATCCTAGCTGGAAGACGCCATTCCCCTCATCGTTCCCCAGGTGGATTCAATGTGGTGTGACCTCCTCCTCCTCCTCCCAGGCCAGTTGTCCTAAACCTGCACCTGCTTTGGACCTAGTGAGGGCTTGGTCTGAGTACTCTGCCCGGGACCTGGTGCCAATTGCCCGCTAGGGGAAACCCTCTAACAGAGAGAAATATAACAACAAATAATAATAACTATCATGATCATGATAACAACTAGCTCTGGAAGGCTGGGAAACCTCCTAAAACATCTTTCAAATAGCATGGAGGGTTGAAGATGATGGGAAGAATATTCTGCCATTACAGGCAGAAGAAGGCTGGATTTAGTCCTCAATTACAAGTATAAAACTCCCTGTGCTAAATTAGTGTAGTGCCAGTGTGTAGTGATCCTAGGACTAAGTGTGAGTGTCACACTGGACAATGAGAATAAGATCCCGGGCTATCAAGACAGGCTAGAATCTGTAGATCAGTTTCACTCTTGAAACTACACTATGGCACATGGTAGAACAGTAGGTAAGAATAGGAGTTAACTGCCCTTTTTTCAAGTCTCATTTCAGTAGTATACTTGCTGGGTAACCACTGGCAAAGTGTGGGTCTGATGAAATATGCAGACCACATTTATACTTTAGTGAGTGCTCCTTCGGATATTTAAGAACTACAGAAAAGAGACAAAATTCATTTATTTGGATGATCCATTTTAACACTTCTGTAAGAACATCCAAAGAAGGGGAGAGACATAATGTTTAGAAACAAGACTTAAGCATGCATGTTGCATAAGTTAAATGTTTCATTAAAGCCATTGCACTTGTTGTCCACATGGAAGCTGCCTTCTCATTTGAAACTGGTAACCAAGTCTAAGTTCAACATGAACCATGCCAGTACTGCAATGGTACTGCTTGGTGTCATTCTAATGCCTGTTAGTTCCTACAGTGCCAGAGGATTTTGTGTGTGTGTGTGTGTGTGTGTGTGTGCGCGCGCGCACACACACACACACACACACACACACACACACACACACACACACACACACACACACACACACTGCAACAGAATGTGCATTATCAGTAGAAACATTTCACACTTCCATAAGACAATGGCAACATGTTCACCACTCCAAGAAAAATAAAAATACAAAATACAAAAATGAGGGATAAATCCTTGTACTGGCTGAAAAGCACAGTGAAGTAACAAGCATATTAAATTTATCTGCAATGACATGATTAAAAAACATACTGACATTCATATTAGCAGCGTAAGGCAGAACAAATTTTGAGTGACTTACTTGTAAACAGGAAGCATTATAGGCAGAGGAGAAGATAAATGAGGTGCAATTTCAAGCAAGTTGGCACGTTCATGAAGGGCTTCTTTCACCATTCTGTACTAAAGAAAACAATGCAGAATCTATTGATACTGCCAGACAGCACTATACTACCTCTGTTTTTAATGCATTCATATGGACCTTAATTAAAGGGTAAAAGTCCAAGAACAAAATCTGAAGAAGTGTCTTAGGAATGATGTTTCTGAGCAATATATGGTAACCAAGACATACTGACTAGTCTTCTCAAGACAAAGCAGAGGTAACTGGTACACTGTTCCACAAATGGCAAACTGAGTCTCAAGATGTATAAAAACCTGCTTTGCCAACATTTTTATACATCTTGAGACTCAACCTCTCATTTGTACTTTAGTGTTCTCAAGTACAAGAAAACGTAAGTATCCATTCAATGATCTTATGTCACAAATTATTATTCTACACTAAAAAAAATCCCTCTTTTTAGTGGGCAGCAAAAACCACAGAGGCAGTGATTCATATAAGACTATGTATTTTAGTGGAATTTTCTAAAGTAACTTGTCACGAAAATATTACGCTGGACAATGGAAGATCCTTCATCGAGGTAAAGCGGGAAAATCTGAGCAAGTTAATAATGATGGAAAAGACTTGTGGCAGTGAGGGGGCATGAGTTTAGAAAGAAACTGTGAACCAAATGTAGCAATCATTTCATATACAATGGTGCCCCACTTAACAATTACACTGCTCCATGATGAAATCGCTCCAGGACGATGCTTTCGCGATTGCAAAACAATGTTTAAATAGGAAAATACTGCTTGACAATGATCGGTTCCCTGCTTCAGGAACCGATTTTTCGCTTAATGATGATCAGAAAACAGCTGATCATTGGGTTTCAAAATGGCTCCCCACTGTGCAAAATGGCTCCCCACTGTGTTAAGGATGAATTCCTCACATTACAGGCACCACAATATGGCAGCCCTATGGAGGATCTTCGCTGGATGGTGAGGTATTTCACCCATTAACCGGTTTTTAATGCATTCTAATGTGTTTTTTTTACTTTCGCTTGATGATGATTTCGTTGTACAGTGATTTTGCTGGAACGGATTATCGTCGTCAAGCGAGGCACCACTGTACAGCAGAACTATAGACTGGGCTTAGAATTATCTATGCTTCTGTTACTATCAACACTGTTTTTCCTTAGTTCACAATTTTTACTTATTTATCACTCTACTGAATTTGTCTTAATGAATGTGACACAATTGTTTTGTAACGCCATGGCACACCATTAATGGCGCAAGTTTCCATTTTTGCTGTATCAATGAACTGCATTATAATCCCAATCAAACAAAATCCAGTTCCCAAGAAAATATTATATTATGATAATCCTAAAATGAAAAAATTGATGCCTTCAGTGCATGTAACAATCTAGTCAATAGCATGAATCCTTCAGTGGGCCATCCCTTACTTGACTATGACACTCAACCCTGTGCACTGAAATGGATTGTTGAGCCTTTGATGTACTTGTTTTTATTTACCGCTCACAGGTAAGATGAGGTCAGAATGCAATCAGATGCAATTAAACACCTATATCAGGGCTTATGTGCCATGCCATTCTGACTTTATCCAAGAAAAATTATCACACAAGTGTGTGCCTCTTTCTACATGGAGTAGTAGGGAACCATGTTTCTGCCAGTTTCGGGTGACAGTATATCCAATGCCATCACTACTGAAGATTATTTCTCTCCCATTGCAGAATAGTTCCCTTTTGAAGAATGCTGGATAGCTCAGTGATTTAGGCATCTGGCTATGGAGCCAGAGGTTGGGAGTTCAATTCCCCACTGTGCCTCCTTGACATGGGCTGGACTTGATGATCCACAGGGTCCCCTTCCAGCTCTGCACTTCTAAGATAATTATGTGCATAATACACTTTGTAACAAGCATGTCTTGTACACAAGCAAAAAAGTGTCCCTGCTGCTTAATGTCAACTTTCATTATATTTCCTTCCCCAACGTGACACGTCACAGTACCATCTTGACCAGTGAGTCTGAGCAACAGTCTTGTACCATACCTACCCCACTGCGAGGTTCTTTGAAATCAACCAGATAGATATTCACTGCAATTTTTTTTCAATTTAAGATGCTTTTGTGGCACATTTCAAAATGTAATTTCTTCCCAAAGTGACTTGCAGTAAAAAATACTTGTAACGGAATCCAAAAGATGACGTCATCCCTGCCTGTCAATCAGAGGACAGAGCAGGAGGGGCGGAGCAAAAAGGACAGTTAAGACAGCTGGAAGAGACAGTTAGGGAGACAGTTGGAATGAGATAGGGATAGAGTTGGAATCAGGGAGAGATAGAGAGAGTTAGGGACCACAAGATGTTGAGAAAGTGTTAGGGTTTAGGAATAGATAAAAAGGGGTTCAGAAAAGAAACTGAAAGATTAAAACACACATGTAACAGGCAGAAATGAACTTATAAGTAAAACATGGGAGATATTGATTTAAAGTACACAAGAGCTCTGAATACCAGTGACTGAACACATGATTTATTATACATGAATACCTGAACCAGTTATATATTGATTTCCTTTTTATTTGTTCATTAATAAAAGAATGTTTAATTGAAAACCTGATTCCTAAGTTATATGAGCAACTCCTGTGTGTGTGGGACCTGAATTGGTATTAAGAGAACACCTGGTGGCAGCGAAAAGGGCGCATTTACCTTTGTAGAGCCCAAAGATATAAAGGGCACAAAGGGGGATCGCCACATATGGTTGGCAGCGTGGTGGGATTCGAAAGATAATCCAGTGAGCCACAAGATTTCAGTAAACCAAAGAAAACTTGAATTTCCTGAGCTTAGGGAACCTAGTAGTCTGGTGCTACCAGGACAGGAGTGGGACCCTTGAAAGTAGCTTGGTGAAAAGCTTAAAAAGGGACTCCTGAGGCAGACCAGAGAAAGACTACAGAAAGGGGAAGCTCTGAGGAGAATTCAACAGTTCAAGGTTTACCTCAAGATTGTGAAAGACCAGGGAGGCTAGCTTTGGGGTCCTAGGCTCTGAGAAGAGAGTGCTGAGAGGACAAGAAGCGGAAGCCGGGGTCAAAACACAGATCTGAGGGAAACAGAAACAAGCAGAGGAGCTTGGAAAACTGAAAAATAAACAGTAATAATGGTGTGGCTGAAAGCCAAAAGAAACAGTGTATCCCACAAGGAGCTCAGGCAGGGTGCCTGGAATAACAAAAGTAGCAAAGCAAGCCTAGGCTAGGCTGTCTAAGCTACTAAGTATCTCTCCCTAGCACAGAGGGGAAAAATTAGGTCCCTTTTAAAACAAGGCTTGTGTTTTGAATCTGAGAACACAGATAAAACATGCCTCCTAAGAGAGGGAAAAAGTTAACAATGGAGGTTCCTGAAGGATAAGGGTTACCTCATGAAGAGGAAAGTACTCTTGAGGTAGCTGAGCAGGAGGATGCTACTCAGGATGATGATGATGATGCCTCAAAGGGAGGAGGAGAAGGAGAAGCTACTCTAAACTCCCAAGAGTTTCAAAAGTGGAAATGGGAAAGAGAATTTCAGTTAAGGCAATTAGCCCTGGAACAAGAAAAAGAAAAGATGAGGGCTGAGTTAGCAGCTAAAGAAAGGGCAGAAGCCAGGCGGGCAGAGGCAGAAGCAAAGGAAAGGGCTGAAGCCAGACAATTAGCCATGGAGCAAGAAAAGATGAGGGCAGAGGCAGAAGCCAGACAAATGGCCATGAGGGAAAAGGAGATGGAGCATCAACTGCGAAAGAGACAACTAGAATTAACAGCCCTAAATCAGAATAATAACAGTTCAGCAAGTGAACAGATTTTAAAAGTAGACCTCAAGAAATTCCCACAATTTAGAAAGGGGGATAATCCAGAGGCATTTCTGATTCTGTTTGAGAGAGCCTGCTAGGAGTATAAAATCCAAGAATCTGATAAAATGATCCTTTTGAGGACCCAAATTAGTGGCGAACTCACAGAAATATATGCCCGTATGCCTCAGGAAAAAGTGAGATAATACGAAGCTTTTAAAAAGCTGGTTTTTGCATGGTTTAGGATCAATGCAGAGCATTTGAGGCTGAAATTCAGGTCATTGACCAAAAAGCCTGATGAAACCTATTCTCAATTAGGGGCAAATATGCAGAGGTATTTAGAAAAATGGCTTGAGCAAGCACGGGTTGAGACCCTAGAGCAGTGGTGTCCAACCTTGGGCCTCCAGATGTTCTTGGACTTCAACTCCCAGAAATCCTGGCCAGCAGAGGTGGTGGTGAAGGCTTCTGGGAGTTGAAGTCCAAGAACATCTGGAGGGCCAAGGTTGGACACCACTGCCCTAGAGGATTTGAAAAATGTTCTGGGTCTTGAACAATTCTTTTCAGTGTTCCCTGGGGAACTGAAATATTTAGAAACCGATAAAAAGCCAAAAACTATTTTGGAAGTGAGTGAAATTGCTGACCACATTACAGAAATCAAACATCCAGAGTATTCTGAGGTGAAATTTGGGGGGGAAGGCTTGGGATGACAGAAAGAGAGAACCGAGAATATACCTCAGAGACCAACTGACAGTTGGAAGCCATTTTAAGGGCAAGCAGAGCCAGCAAAAATTTAAAAACTGGGAAGGGAAAGGAGAAAATTTTCCTAGTTTTGAACAAAAAGCTGTTAAATGTTTTGCTTGTGGAGAACAAGGACACTTTAAAACACAATGTGTTAAAAACAGAGATTTTGGCCAACAAAAAGGGAATGTAAATGTGCCAAAGAAAGTATATTGCGTACAGCAGAAAGAGGCACCTAGAGGGGCAGTTGAAGCAGGCGCCATGGCAACCACAGTTAGTGCCAGAGCAGAGAGCCCAGAACCACAAGAACAACTCCCAGTAGCTCAAATTCTCCTCTGTTACTTGGTTGGAAATAATCAGGAACTTATGAAATATTCTGGGGATACTATTTATATAAATGAGACTAAACATCAAGCTCTAAAAGACTCATGCTCTCAGGTGACATTATGCCATCCAGAAATAATCCCTTCAGAATTTATAGTGAAAGGAGAAAACATAAAAGTCAAAGGAATTGGGACAGAGATAATTACACTACCAGTGGCAAAAATACCAATAAAATATCAAGGGTGGACTGGTTGGTGGAGGATAGGAATTGCTAGTGAACTGCCAACGTCATGCCTGATAGGTATAGACCTCTCTGAGAATGTCAAGAGTACTTTAGTGAATTCTCGTGCCCAGAAAGAAAACAAGGAAATATCTGAGGAAAAATTTGAGTTCCCTAATGAAATAATAGGAGAGAATGATGAAACAGATGATTTGGTAACAATGAGAAATCCAAATGAAAGTACATTTAAACAGGAGCAAGAAACAAATCCAACGTTAGGACAGTTCTTTAAATTGGTTAGTAAAGATCCAGTATCACCTGAGAACCCTGAGAGGTACTTTGAGGAAAAAGGCCTTTTATATAGAAAAATCTTAATAAATCCCAGGAAAAGAGGAGAGAGCCTTCATAAACTACTAGTGGTTCCTTCCAAATACAGAAAGAAAATAATAGAAAAAGGACACACAGACACCTTATTTGGACATTTAGGTATTACAGAGACTAAGCAAAGGATATCTCAGAAGTATTAATGGCCAAAAATGGGAAAGGAGATAAAAGAATTTTATCAAGCTTGTGACATATGTCAGAGGAAAAGAAATAGTGAAGATAAATCCAATAGGGAGGAAAAGAATAATAGGGATGATTATTATAATTATATTGAAGACATTAATAATATTTTTAAACAACTGAAACAGGAACATAGAAAGGTGTCAGTACTTGGAAATAGTGGGGATGAGGTGAAACAAGTTAACTTTGTGTATACAAACTCAAAAGGAAGACAGGGAACAATAAATTCAAAAATAGAGGGGAAGCCGGGTCCTAAAGCAGTAATTCAAGATATAAGTAACTTAGAGGACATTTGGCAGAGACCTCTAGAGATTGCAGCAGAGGGTTTGCAGGGCCAGCAATAGAAACAGGAGCTAGAGGCTGACAGAAAAGCCAAAGAGATAACATTTAACCCTGGAGATGAGGATCTGAAACTAGTACCCTTCAAAGGGAAAAGGTTACAATTAAATGGGGCAGATCCGCACAAAATAATCCCTAAAATGAACAAAACAAATGATATAATCCAAGAGAAGAGAGAACCAGGGCAGAAAGAGGTTCAAACAAACTTGATAGAACCAGATTATAGAAGGGAGAACGTGATCCTAGGTGCTATGAAAGAAGCTGACAAGGAGAGATATGAAGTACTTTCCCTAGAGAAACAAAAAGAAGCGAGAGCCTTGCTGAGAAGACAGAAGCAGGTCTTCGCAAACTAACCAGGGGTAGCACAAGGAGCAGTGGACCACATTGATACAACAGGTGCAACTCCAAAGTGTTCACCAGAGATTAGAGAAATAGCTAGCTCTATAGCTAACTTAACACACAAAAAGAAAGCTGAAAATATCCAGGGGGCAAGCCAGAACGAGGAGGACATTGGGAAGTGGAAGGAGGCGGTGATGGCCGGTCTGATCGTGAGAGGCGTAGAGTCCCGGAAGGAGTTACACGCTGAGGTGTCCAGATTCGAACCCAGAGTTGTGCTGAGCCAAGCAGACGACAAGGAAGATCATCAGCCAGCTACGTTCCTGAGTGGAAAGCTGCAGACGGTTGAGAGACACCGTGCATCGATGGAATGTAAGTGGGACAAAAGGGGGTGGTTGTTACAAGAGATTAAGCCCTGCAAGGGGAAAGGACAATTTGGACTATGCACTGACTCTTTACCTTTAACTGAATTACAAACTGGGAAAGCCTGCAAAAAAAAACCCTGGCAAACTGGAAGAGGAACTTGCAAGGTTTGGACTTTGAATTTCACAGAAAAAGAAAGACTCGAAAGACAGTTGCTGAAGCCTGGGCCCAAAGACCGAAGGAAGAAAAAAAAGGACTACTGAAAATAAAAGCAGAATGTGATAAACTTCCAGTTATGTATAAGTAAAAATAAGTAACTACAAATGTAATTGCACTGAAAATGAAAGAATGGTAAGTGATGTAGAAGGTAATAAGCTGTTCCAATTATGTGTAAATAAAAGTAAGTAACTGCAAAAGTAACTGTACTTTTAAATGAAGAAGGGTAAGCAATGGAAAAGTGTATTGTAATAACAAATAAATTGAAAATGTTAATTGCAAATGTTAATTGACTGAAGTTAAAAATGTTGAGTAAGTATTAATGTGAATTTAAAATGCGTAATGTTATTATAAGTTGGTGGAAATAGTAAACTGCTTCTATGTTGTTCATGGAGCAAACCACTATAGGTTTCCTCCATGGAACAAACTTGCTAAGGGGGGAGGTATGTAACGGAATCCAAAAGATGATGTCATCCCTGCCTGTCAATCAGAGGATAGAGCAGGAGGGGCGGAGCAAAAAGGACAGTTAAGACAGCTGGAAGAGACAGTTAAGGAGACAGCTGGAATGAGATAGGGATAGCGTTGGAATCAGGGAGAGATAGAATTAGGGACCACAAGATGTTGAGAAAATGTTAGGGTTTAGGAATAGATAAAAAGGGGTTCAGAAAAGAAACTGAAAGATTAAAACACACATGTAACAGGCAGAAATGAACTTATAAGTAAAACATGGGAGATATTGATTTAAAGTACACAAGAGCTCTGAATACCAGTGATTGAACATATGATTTATTATACATGAATACCTGAACCAGTTATATAGATTTCCTTTATATTTGTTCATTAATAAAAGAATGTTTAATTGAAAACCTGATTCCTAAGTTATATGAGCAACTCCTGTGTGTGGGGGACCTGAATTAGTATTAAGAGAATACCTGGTGGCAGCGAAAAGGGCATATTTACCTTTGTAGAGCCCAAAGATATAAAGGGCACAAAGGGGGATCGCCACAATACTGTACAAAAAAACAAAACTAATCCAATAAACTAAAACATTACCAACATTGCTAAAAACACTATTAATTATTTCTCCTAAAAGACTAGGTTGGAAGAGATACAACAGCAATAGTAAGCATAAACATATCACAAAAAATTGTAACCAGTGTAATAACAATAATAAAATTCCTGTATGCAGAAACCTACACTGAGGAGGAAAAGGGTTCTAATCCTACCTTTAGGTATGGGGATAGAAAGGTACCCATTCTGAATACACTGCGGGGGCTAGGGAAACATACATTTTATTGTCCTTTGTTTTAAAGGTTTGTTGGTAGTCATATTATATGTTTAAAGAATTCAAATCTACTCTCACACAAACACCCCGGAAGCTTCCCTACATTATACTTACAGGAAATTCCAAAGCTCCATAAAAAAGTCAAAAACATCTATTTTTTAAAAAAATATGTGCTTTCTTTTCCAACTGTTTTAAGGTAACTGCCTGAAAAATTCAGTGTAATTTAAATATTAACTACCACAATTTCCTTCTAGATAGAGACTGGTATGCTCAATGTGAGCTGCAAGCAGTCAAAGAATGCATTCAAAACCACATTTAAAAAACCATAAATGTGAGAACAAATTTAATTAGATCTGGAGGAGGGAGCTGAGTTAGAATTTTTCTTCTTCTTTTCTTTGCAGCTACCCTCATAAAACAATTACCTGGTCAAAATCCAGCCTCATGATGGCCTTCTGAAGATATCTCACTCCGCCATGGATCAATTTAGTGCTTCTGCTGCTGGTCCCTGATGAGAAATCATCTCTTTCTACAAGGGCTGTTTTTAGGCCTGCGTAACCAGAAAACCAAATTAACTTCTTAAATTACACAATTTGTATGTAATTCATTAAAGACTCTTCTCTGGGGTAGAGACAATCAGAAGAAAAATTACTCTGAACACAGATAAATTTGTATTCACTGTGCACAGCACCATCTCGTTGGCAATGAAGAGCAGCAGCTTCTTCAGGGAAATCTTTTATTTTTTTTAAAGTGATAAATGAAAAAGGCCACAGCTAGAGAATGTAAGAATAGACAAACAATTACTACGTATCTGAAGAAATGTGCAAGAAGCAACCAGGATTCAGTGAATAATAAACCTGTCTATTACCTGGGCTCTTTTCCACAGCATGTGAAGGCCACAATCCTGGGAGTGAGCCTCTTTGAACCCAATATGGCACATACTTTCAAGGAGATGTATATGAGATTACACTATGAATGAGATTGTTGGACTGGCTCAGGAAAGCTTGACCAGGGTCTCAGTTTGTCAGATCACGCTCACCTTCTTAAAGTCAGTAAACATGAAGATACCCAGCTATGGTAACTGAGCAGAATTAAGCCTGCAGAACTGTTTCCATCAGCAGAACTGGGAGAATGGTAACTTCCTTTCCTCATTTTAGGCATTATAAGCTGTAAAAACCTGCTTCAGCATGCTTGGGAACTCTTCAGAAGAGATTTCTCAGCTGCCAGGAGGGCTACAAGGTAGGCAAGTCCCACTACATTAGGAGACATTCACTACACTAGCAAGCATGACACTGGGTTCAAGCCATGATTATCATCAGTATTTAATTAGGAATTGTCACTATTGCTCTCTGTGGGGCTCCCAAGGATGCCTTTTTACCTGTAATGTGGGATATAAACACTTCAAATGGAAAAAATACTGGCTTAATCAACTATCAGCTAAAGCTTCAGTTAATAAATTGGTTGGGAAATTTTTAAAATCAATAGGTGACAAAATTATGGATCATGATACTGTACTATGTTTGTTTTTTGGTTGTTTCTGCCTGTTTCTGCAAAAAAGAGAAACGACAGCATTAAAAGATGGCCTCTCCTTTCAACAACGAGTGATTATTAAATTAATACAATTAACAAAAGCAATTTTTCTCCTCCTTCAATATATCAAAAAGACACCTATTTCAACATTTCAGTAACATGAAAAATGTATTTACATTTTTATCAATTAAAGCACGACTAATTAATCAACAAAAATCCTCTCATCTGATGACAGTGTTAACACAGAGATTGGTTATCCTGTAATACACCTTAACAACCTTTTTGTACACCGAACAAAAGAGGGAAAATGGACCAAGTTCTTATCTTTTTTTTCCCCTTTAACTTGCTGGATCAGATTAAGGTCCACTATACCAAGCATTCTTTGCAAGAATTTCAGCAAATCAGGAGATGCTACAAAAACCAGAAATTATCCAATGATCACTGGCAAGATGGGGATCTACTTTCTGGTGCACCTTATATTAGCTCATGCAGACATGACACTTCTACCCACGCCCCTGCACTTCTACATGAGAACCCAAAGGCATACAACCTCAATTAAGTACAGAAGATCTGACATTTCTGTAAACATAAGGGACTATTCCAGACAGCATACAATACAAGATGCAGCAATGGCCATCAAGCTGGATGGCTTTAAAGACAGCTTAGAAGGATTTATGGAGCTTAAGGGCTAACAACTGCTGGCAGCAATTGTCAAGGGCAGCACACCTCTGAGTCACAGGTGCATGGGACAGTACTATTACTCTCCTGCCCTGCTTGATGGCTTTCAAGGGACACCTGGTTGACAAATAGTGGAACAGCAGGCAGGACCTAATAGGTATTTTGGATGATTCAGAATGGCTCTTCTAATATGAATGAAAGCACATAAGTAGCATGTCAGGTTTGTAAGAGACTCAGTGGCCTACTGCCTTACTAAAATAAGATGAACCCTATAAAAACGATACTACAGTATTTTTAAAAACAAGAACCCTAGGGTTTCTTTCTGTAGTTCTCATTACAAATGAGATCGATCCTAAATTATTTTTGTGGGACATTACCCAACAAAGAACACTGCATACAAAAATATGCAGATTATGTAGTACCTGAGGATTCAAATGATGTGCAGAGGTTATTTAATAAAATCAATAAAGTAAATAATGAAGGTGATCTAAAAATGATTGTTATGATAATCAAGATCATATACTCAATAAAACTAAACAGTTTTAAAAAAACAGTTAAAAGTCCAAAATGAAACTATGGCTCCTGTTAGCAAATACAGATATATTGGAATTACACTGAATAAAGAGAAGAATGTACTGGCTAAAGAATTTGGAATATTGGTTTGGACGCAGCAAAGCACCACTAAATGGTCAGAACGGTCAGGAACTGTCATGATGTCATGGTTGGGGGGGAATAAGAACCCAACAAAGATCCAAGATGCCCTAACTGAGAAAAAGCAAGTCTCTGCGTAAGTTTTGAGATAACAGTTCGAGGTATAGCTTTCTATGAATGTGTATCCTAAAAACAGTGTGTTCTATCAGGTACAGTATTCTTTCATTTTTTAATTAAATGTCAACAAAGTATATCCTACTGTCAACAAAGTATATCTCTACAAGCTGACAAATATTCTAATAAAATAAAGCTTTGAATGTAAGATTTAGACTATACTATATTGTGTGGTTAATTTAATTTCCCCCTAAACAAATATTACAGTTCAAGTATTTTATAGCTATTGATATAGATTTCCTTTTTTAGTTTTTCTCTGTACTAAATATGAAATATCGTATTAAGAAAAAATGTGTGTTTGGGAGTAAAAATGAGTCAAACAAACGTGCTAACTCAGATAACTTTACTTAGAGGACTGGAATGTTTTCTGGAAAATCTTCCAATTCTATTTTTCCCCCCAGGAAACCTATATTACAGGATGTACATCAGCAATATGATGCACTCCATAAACAGGACGAAGCCAAGCAGCATTTAGACAAAACTGAATTGTGTTGTGACAACATTACATTTACTGAGTTTAGAATGTGGTTATTTATAGCACTTAGCCACACTTACATAAGGTAAAGTATCTTCACTAGGCAATTGCCTGAATGCCTGGACATATGGGTAGTGTTACAGTATGTTAAAAGAGGTGAAAGCACAGTAACATTGCTCAGCCTCTCACAAACCAACATGTCTGTCTCAAAGAAAGGTCATAAATGGGAGAAGTGGGTGTATGCACATGATCTGTGCTTCTTTGTTGGGAGAACTAGGTTGTTACACTCAATCCACAAATACCTCAGCTGTTATCATAGAACAGCAACCAGTCTCCGGATTCACATCTGAGAGAGACATCTAAGAGAGACATGCCCGGCAATTTCCAACTTGCCAATAACTTTTTGGACCTTACATCCAAGAGCAAAATGCCTGGCAAAATCCATCATGCCATGTACATTTGGACTTTTAAGTTCATCACACTGGTACAAACCTGATGGTGTTCTAGTCCACGAAAACTCGTGAACTGTATAATGACTTTTCGGTTTTCTAGAAAAGTATCACCTATTTTTGGATTTGTATTTTGTTTAGACCACATGGCTAACCCTTACTTTGATAGTTCAAACGGTTAATTCAATAGCCATAATCAAAATTTAAATGCATCAGTTGTGCCTCAAATAAGGTATCTTGGTCTTTAAGATACACTGCTGATCTGTGTATATCAGTTTCATGTTTCCTTCTCTCATCAAGCCGAGACCAGAGATCTCAGGAGAGGAGGAGGACCCATAGAATGTTTTTCCTTTCAAAATGCTGCTACTACAATTCCATTACCACCCCATTGAATCTCAGGCTCAGAGGCTGCAATAAACAAGGCAAGCCATTAAAAGGAAACTGCCACCAAGGATTTCCTCAGAACAATGTTTTTAGCCCTTCTGTTACAAATCACACAGCAAGTTCCAGTGAAGGAAAAGGGATGGGTCAAAGACGACTCACTGTCCCAAAATAAAGTTCTGCTTCTCCTGCTCCTTTTGTATCTTGAGTTGAGTTGGAATTTTTATGTTTTTTGTTTCAGAGGGAGCTGAGAGTACGTATTCATGCTTTCAAAAACAAACAGCCAGCAGAAATTTTCAGACAGAACATAGAGCAGGATACAAATTAGAGATGAAGCACATTTTGAGTGGTGTTACCACCAAAAACTTCTTTCACCACCTATAAACTTTAGAACTGATTACTTTGTCCCAGCTCCTCGCCAACCTAGCAGTTCGAAAGCATGCAAATGCAAGTAGATAAATAGGTAACACCTCGGTGGGAAGGTAAAACGGCTTTCCCTAGTCAGGCTGGCCATGTGACAATGGAAACTGTCTTCGGACAAGCACTAGCTCTACAGCTTGAAAAACGGGATGAGCACCGCCCCCTATAGTCGGACATGGCTGGACTAAAAATATCAAGGAGAACCTTTACCTTTACAGCAGAAAAAAGGCAGGTCTGGGGGAGAAATTTCACTCCTCTGGATCTTGCCATTGTTTGTGTGTGCATGTCCGTACACACAAACACATACTATCGCAGTACACCATGAAAAAGAAAAACAAACTCTCTGACAAATAAAGTGATTTCTATCATCATCTGTTTCGAGACATCCGACTAGACAGCATTTGAGAAGGCAGTGGAGCCAGTATTGAGATGGGAATCAGAGCCATTTCATCAGAGCTGCTACAATGACAACTTGGATTTTTCCTCTTTCTTGTTCTTTCCCTTTTCCTCTCATGCTATGACTCTTCTGGTGGCAAGGCAATGGCAGGCATTATATTTTCTTTTCTTTTTTTCACTGACCATATGAAAGCCACTTTATGATTCTTTGGGGCATAAGAGGGGCATTACACAAGTAGAAATAAACAGATGGTGGTTCTGGCATTCATAGAATCATAAAATAATGGAATTGGAAAGGGTCTATAACAGTGGTCCCCAACCTTTTTACTGCGGACCGGTTGGGGAAGGCAGGGCACCCCCCCCCTCGCTCACAAGCACACACGAAGGGACAGGGGCACTTGCATGGGCGCATGCCCACTCATGTGCATGTGTGAAGGGAGGGGGGGTGCTCAGGGCCCTCACATGCATGTGCGAAGGGCCTGTGCGGGAGGGAGTGTGTGTGGGGGGAGATCTGTCTCCGTGGCCTGGTCCGTGGACCAGGGGTTGGGGGTTCCTGGTTTATACAGGTTCCCCTTGACATTTTAGTCAGTCGTGTTCGACTCTAGGGGGCAGTGCTCATCCCCGTTTCCAAGCCACAGAGCCAGTGTTTGTCTGAAGACAGTTTCCGTTGTCACGTGGCCAACGTGGCTATACACGGAACGCTGTTTACCTTCCCACTGAGGTGGTATCTATTTATCTACTCGCATTTGCATGCTTTTGAACTGCTAGGTTGGTGAAGAGCTGGGACAAAGCGACGGGAGCTCACTCCGTCGTGTGGATTCAATCTTACGACTGCTGGTCTTCTGACCCTGCAGCACACAAAGGCTTCTGCGGTTTAGCCCGCAGCGCCACCACCCCCTACCTGGTTTATAAGGCTATTGAATCCAACCACTTACTCAATGCAGCAATCCAAATAAAAGTACATCTGGCAGAGGGATGTTTAACTTTCTCTTGATTGCCTTCAGCGTTAGAGCGTTCACCACCTCTTGAGGTCACGGGTGTCACTGTTGTACTGCTCTAACACTAAGAATGTTTTTTACTGATATTCAACTGAAATCTGGCTTCCTATAACTTGAATCTGACTGAGAACAGATCCTGCCCTCTTCTGTATGACAAGCATTTGAAAAATGCTGCCATATCTTCTTTCAATCTTCTTTTCTCAAGGCTAAACATGTCCAGTTCTTTCAGTCTTTCCTCACAGGGCAAGGTTTCCAGTCCCCTGATCATTCTTATTGCCCACCTCTGAACTTGTTCCAGTTTGTCGGCATCCTTCTTAAAATATGGTGTCCTGAACTAGACACAGCACTCAAGATAAGGCCTAGCCAGGGCAGAATAGAGTGGAACTAGTACTTCATGGGGTTTAGAGACTATACTTCTGCTAATGCAGTCTAAAATAGCATTTGCCCTTTTTTTTTTTTTTTGGCAGCTGCATCACACCGTTGGCTCATATTCAGTTTGTGATTTTTGATAATTCCAAGATTCTTCTTGCCTATAGTATTGTTGAGCCAAGTATTCTGCATCCTGTAACTGTGCATTTGGTTTGCTTTTCTTAGGTGTGGGACTTTGCACTTATCCTTGTTAAATTTCATTCTGTTGTTTTCAACCCAGTGCTTGAGCCTATCAGGATCTTTTTCAATGTTGTTTCCGTCTTCCAAGGCATTAGCTATTCCACTCAGTTTTGTGCCACATGCAAATTTGATAAGCATTCCATGCACCTTCTCATCCAAGTCATGAATAAATATGTTGAAGAGCATTTCCAAACAGTTATCAGCTGCCACGATAAGTGTACTGCACATTCAATAGGCTTAACTTAAAATAAAAGCAGCAGAAGAGATGTGGAAATAACTACTGTAGCAGTTCATACCAAACTTAAAAGTATATTCTCAGCTCCATTTTACACACACACACACACACACACACACAGACACACACACACACACACACACACGTGTGTGTGTGTACACATATGTGTTTGAATTATCAGTAAATGCAGTGTGAAATAACAGAGTTATCAGGAGATGATCAGCCACAAACACACAAAAATAAATGGTTACTTGTCTGTTTCATAAAATGTAGTAATTCAGAAAATAAATCCAATTAAGATAAGCATCCAAAAGACTGGAAATGTAGTCTCCTGTGGAGGAAGGAGGTAAAGCATGGCCAGACATTAATCTGTAAAGTTCTTCTGCAATCTTGAAAACTAAATAAAATGGTAAGACCTGCCAGTGTGGCAACTATTAAGAGCCTACCCTTTCCATGTGGCAATTTCTGAAAAGAAAACTGTGCAAGCAGGAAAACAAGAAGACCAAGTGCAACAAAATCCTTCCACAGGTGGATGAGGACAGCAAAATGACTCTGCATATCCAAAGAGGAAATGAGGGTGACCAGCATCCTTTGCTCTCCTTTACTATGCATTATAGTATTATCTTAAGGATGCTGCAATGCTTTTTTTAAAAGTCTAGTATAAACAACCACATTAGCCTCTCTTGGTCTCCCTAAACTTTAGTGTCCTAAAAAAAAAAATCTAATTATTCCCAGTATCTTTAGAAGATCAGAGCAATTTATTTTTGTCAAATGTGACTGAAGATTAATGGATACAATCAGGAATAATTTGGCAAAAACATATCAAACAGAGAGAAAGCAGAATTTGTTAAGTGAAGCATCAAACTTAATATGAGAGCAAATCCCATGAATGAAGAGCAACAATACACAACTCATTAACCAAATGCCTAGGATGATTTCACACTTCAGAAAGCCAATGATACAATCAATGTATATCGTAAGAAATGGATAAATATAGAACAGCATAAATGTGGCTTTCTTGTATAGTTCTACCAACGTAGAATGAAACCAACATGGCCGATCACAAACACAGGTACAATCATAATTTTCTTCAATTCCAACATTACATCCCAAACAACAAAAACTGGCAGGGAGGAGAAAACAAATAAAAGAAAAACATACATTTACAGAGCTACGATTCTGTGTCACAGCAGATTATTCAAGCCAACCTCAAACAGGTAGTATAGTATCCTGAATATTCTGAAAAATGTTTGGAAAAAGTAAAGCCACATGTGTGAACACTGGCCAGCCACTTTGTTTTAGAACAGAGTGAGCATTAAATAAACTGGGATCTACTGATACATCTCTGCTGACGAACAGTAAATTGGCGTGGGATTTGTGGTTCCTGCCCATTCAACAATAGCAAAAACCTGACTCTTCCACACCCTTGATTATACAATTGAAATGAAAAAAGATGTGGGGAGAATAGGAGGAGTTGGATAGATAATTGTGACCTTCATTCAGTTCTGGTGTTCAAAATAATAATCCATTCCAAGGCTTTGAATTATTTTATTCTAAGTGTAGGCCATTTCTATCAAGCAATAGTTAGTAAATCCGTTTCAACAAGATACACAAAACAAAATAAAAGCAAACAAAAATGTTGTAGCACTTTAAAGACTAACTTGCTAATGTATATTTTAATTTAAGCTTCCACAGAACATCGTCCACTTTCTCAGACATAAAGAGTCAGAAAACAGAGACTTTACACAAGGCTCTAAGAGTGTTTGGTTGTATATTTCACACCTTGTAATGATTTCTGATCCCTATTTGGTGTTCAGTTCTTTTGAAGTCAGGTTCTGTTAACATTCCAACAAGAAACAGAAAACAAAACATCAACTGTGGGTCCTGATGGCAATTTTAATTGTATTTTAACCATTTTGTCTTTTATTGTATTTTAATTGAATTTTAATTGTTGTAAGCCGCCCAGAGACCTTTGGGTAGAGGGGGCGGCATATAAGTTAAATAAATAAATAAATAAAACAAAAGCAAAAACTGAGGTTGTGGCTCTTTAAAGACTAACTGTAAGCAGTAATGTGATTAAGGGAAACAACAGAGGAACAATATGTGGTAATATCAATAATGGAAAACTTCCCCCTTGAGCCTTTTTCTGAAAAGAAGGAAAATAACAACAGATAACACCATCATTATTGCTAACGTATTGATAATCACTTAAGAAACCATGACTGGTATTTAATCCATTGATACAGGTGTCTAGCAGTATACATTTTATCTCAGCTGTTCTCCAGATTCTTTTTCTATATGGTTGTTGTAGGTTTTTCGAGCTGTTTGGCCGTGTTCTGAAAGTTTTTCTTCCTAATATTTCACCAGTCTCTGTGGCCGGCATCTTCAGAAACAGTACTCAGAACTCTGTCTGTTGTCTGATGCAGTTTGTGGGCTAATTGAGTATTTATAGCTATGGGTTCAGCTTTTTCTCATTTTTCAGGAGAATGGGTGATTATGGTGATCAGTGTGTTTTTTGTTGTGGGTGTATTGTTGTGATAAGGTGGAGAGATGACCTGTCACTGTGATTGATGGGTATCATTAGCTGGTCTTTTGTGTGCAGTGATCACCCCTCCTTGCAGCCAGGTAGAGTTCGTTGACCTTTTTTTTAAAAAAAAATTATTATCTAAAACATAAACATAAAATACACAAATCAAAATACAATTTAACTGTGTTCCCCACCACTGTTCCCAAGCCAGCTTTTTGTCCTTTTCAGGAGATTGGGTGATTATAGTGGTTTTTTTGTTATGGTTGATAAGGGGGGGGGGGGGAGAGATGATATATCACTGTGCTTCATGGGTGTCGTTAGCTAGTCTTTTGTGTGCACTCATCACTGGTCCTTGTGGCTGTGTAGTTCGTTGACCTTTTGCAGGCTGTATTTTTCAGTGCTGGGAGACAGGCCTTGTTGAGTTTTAGACTTTCTTCTTTTTTGTTGAAGCTCTGCTGGTGTTTGTGGAATTCAATAGCTTCCCTGTGTAGTCTAACATAATGACTACAGGAGTTGTCCAGTACTTCTGTATTTTGAAATAGGACTTCATGTCCAGCTTGTTTCAGGGCATGTTCAACTACTGCCTATTTTTCCGGTTGGTTTAGTCTGCAGTGTCATTCATGTTCTTTGATTCTGGTGTGGATGCTGCATTTTGTGGTCACAGTATATACCTGGCCACAACCGCAAGGTATCCAATATATTCCTGCAGTTGTGAAGGGGTCATTTCTAAAGTTTTAACTCACCAGAATAGTAACTTTTCTGTCTTGTGAAGGGTATCCTGGTTCGAGAGATTTCTGTGCATTATGATTTCTTGTGTCTGATTTGCTTCCAAGAATCTTCTGCATAGAAATTGTCCTGTTCGTCCTATGTAGAGTGCAGAAGGGCACTGTTGGCAGCAGATAGCATAGATCACACAACTCTTCCTGACCCCATGGACCAGAGCACGCCAGGCCTCCTACCTTCCACTGCCTCCCGGAATTTGATCAAGTTCATGTTGGTAGCTTTGAGGACACTATCTAACAATCTCATCCTCTATTGTCCCCTTCTCCTCTTGCCTTCACATTTTCCCAACAACAGGGTCTTTTCCAAGGAGTCTTCTCTTCTCATGAGATGGCCAAAGTATTGGAGCCTCAGCTTCAGGCTCTGTCCTTCCAGTGAGCACTCAGGCTTCATTTCCTTCAGAACGGATAGGTTTGTTCTCCTTGCAGTTCAGGGGACTCTCAAGAGTCTCCTCCAGCACCACAATTCAAAAGCATCAATTCTTCGGTGGTCAGCCTTCTTTATGGTCCAGCTCTCATCTCCATATATTGCCACTAAAAAACTCCCAAGATGCAGCTGCCTTTTAATTTCATGGCTGCTGTCACTATCTGCAGTGATCATGGAGGCCAAGAAAGTAAAATCTGTCACTACCTCAATATTTTCCCCTTCTACAGTGGTGCCTCGCTTAACAATTGCCCCGCATTACGACAAAATTGCTGTACAATGATCTTTTTGCGATCACAATTGCGACCGCAAAACGATGGTCTAAATGGATTTTTTTCGCTTTGCAACGATCGGTTCCCTGCTTCGGGAACCAATTCTTCTCATTATGACGATCAAAACAGCTGATCGTCGGGTTTTCAAAATGGCCGCCAGGTGCTTAAAATGGCTCCCTGCTGTGTTTAGGGACGGATTCCTCACTATACAGGCAGCGCAAATGGCCGCCGTATGGAGGATCTTCGCTGGATGGTGAGTTTTTACCTCATTGGAATGCATTGAACAGGTTTCAATGCATTTCAATGGGGTTTTTAATTTCATTTTACGATGTTTTTGCTTAATGGCCATTTTCCTGGAATGGATTATCGTCATTAAGCGAGGCACCACTGTATTTCCCAGGAGGTGATGGGACCAGTGGCCATGATCTTAGTTTTTCTGATGTTGAGCTTCAGACCACTTTTTGCGCTCTCCTCTTTCACCCTCATTAAGAGGTTCTTTAATTCCTCCTCACTTTCTGCCATCAGAGTGGTATCATCTACATATCTGAGGTTATTGATATTTCTCCCGGCAATCTTAATTTCAGTTTGGGATTCATCCAGTCCAGCCTTTTGTATGGTGTTTTCTACATATAAATTAAATAAACAGGGAGATAATATAAAGCCTTGTTGTACACCTTTCCCAATTTTGAACCAATCAGTTGTTCCATATCCAGTTCTAACTGTTGCTTCCTGTCCCACGTATAGGTTTCTCAGGAGATAGATAAGGTGATCAGGCACTCCAATTTCTTTTAAGAACTTGCCACAGTTTGCTGTGATCCACACAGTCAAAGGTTTTTGCATAGTCAATGAAGCAGAAGTAGAAGTTTTTCTGGAATTCTCTGGCTTTCTCCATGATCAACATGTTAACAATTTGGTTTCTTTGAAATCCAGCTTATACTTCTGGGAGTTCTCAGCCACATACTGCTGAAGCCTACCTTGGAGGATTTTGAGCACAACCTTGCTAGCGTCTGAAATGAGTGCAATTGTGCGGTAGTTGGAGCATTCTTTGGCACTGCCCTTCTTTCGGATTGGGATGTAGACTGATCTTTTCCAGTCCTCTGGCCACTGTTGAGTTTTCCAAATTCGCAGTCATATTGAATGTAGCACTTTAACAGCGTCATCTGTTAAGATTTTAAACAGTTCAACTGGAATGCCATCACCTCCACTGGCCTTGTTGTTAGACAGGCTTTCTAAGGCCCACTTGACTTCACTCTCCAGGATGTCCGGCTCAAGGTCAACAACCACACTATCTGGGTTGTCCAGGACATCCAGATCTTTCTGTGTATTCTTGCAGCCTCTTCTTGATGTCTTCTGCTTCTGTTAGGTCCCTCCCATTTTTGCCCTTTATCACGTCCATCTTTGCACAAAATACTCCTTTAATAGCTCCAATTTTCTTGAACAGATCTCTGGTTTTTCCCTTTCTATTATTTTCCTCTATATCTTTGCACTGTTCATTTAAGAAGGCCCTCTTGTCTCTCCTTGCTATTCTTTGGAAATCTGCATTCAGTTTCCTGTAACGTCTCCTATCTCCCTTGCATTTTGTCTTCCTTCTCTTCTCTGCTATTTGTAAGTCCTCCTTGGACAGCCACTTTGATTTCTTGCATTTCTTTTTCTTTGGGATGGTTTTTGTTGCTGCCTCCTGTAGAATGTTACGAGCCTCCACCCAAAGTTCTTCGGGCACTCTGTCCACCAAAACTATTTATTTAAATCTGTTCTTTACTTCCACGGTGTACTCATAAGGGATTTGGTTTAGATTATACCTGCCTAGCCCAGTGGTTTTTCCTACTTTCTTCAGTATAAGCTTGAGTTTTGCTATAAGAAGCTGATGATCAGAGCCAAATCAGCTCCAGATTATTATTATTATTATTATTATTATTATTATTATTATTATTATTATTATTATTATTATTATTATTATTATTATTATTATTATTATTATTATTATTATTATTATTATTATTATTATTATTATTATTATTATTATTATTTCTGACTGTATAGAGCTTCTCCATCTTTGGCTGCAGAGAACATAATCAATCTGATTTCGGTATTGCCCGTCTGATGATGTCCTTGTGTAGAGTTGCCTCTTGTGTTGTTGGAAAAGAGTGTTTATGATGACCAGCTTGTTCTCTTGACAAAACTCTATTAGCCTTTGCCCTGTTTCGTTTTGAACTCCAAGGCCAAACTTACCTGTTGTTCCTTTTTATCTCTTGTCTCCCTACTTTAGCATTCTAATCCTCTATAATGGCAGGAACATCTTTCTTTGGTGCCAGTTCTAGAAATAAATCTTCATAGAATTGGTCCATTTCAGCCTCTTCAGCATAGGTGGTCGGTGCATAAATCTGGATGACTGTGATGTTGAAAGGTCTGCCTTGGATTCGTATTGAAATCATTCTATCATTTGTGAGACTGTATCCCAGTACAGCTTTTCCCACTCTTTTGTTGACTATGAGAGCTACTCCATTTCTACCTGCTATTCCTTTTATCTGTTGACTCCCTATGATAATCGTCTGAATTGAATTTGCCCATTCCTGTCCATTTTAGTTCACTGACGCCCAGGATGTCAATGTTTATTCTTGCCATCTCCTGTTTGACCACATCCAGCTTCCCAAGGTTCATAGATCTTACATTCCAGGTTCCTATGCAGTATTTTTCTTTGGAGCATTGGACTTTCCTTTCACTTCCAGGCACGTCCACAGCTGAGCGTCCTTTTGGCTTTGGCACAACCACTTCATTAGCTCTGGAGCTACTTGTACTTGTCCTCCGCTCTTCCTCAGTAGCATATTGGATGCCTTCTAACCTGAGGGGATCATCTTCCAGCGTCATATCTTTTAGCCTTTTGTTTCTGTTCATGGAGTTTTCTTGGCAAAGATACTGGAGTGGCTTAGCAGTTCCTGCTCCAGGTGGATCATATTTAGTCAGAACTCTCCACTATGACTTGTCCGTCTTGGGTGTCCCTGCACGGCATAGCCCATAGCTTCTCTAAATTACTCAAGCCCCTTCGCCACAACAAGGCAGCAATCCGTGAAGGGGGTACCTCAAATAGAGGAGAGGTACAACAGTAAAGAAAGAAAGTTCTAGGTCAGCCATAAATATATTTGCATATTGTGGAGCTATGTGAGTGCCCATGGAGATGCCGCTGATCTGGATCTAGGTTTTATTGTCAAATGTGATCTGAATCTAGGTTTTATTGTCAAATGTGAAACAGCTGTGTGTGAATACAAAGTTGTAGCAGGTGGTGACTATGCGTGCTCCCTCCTTATTTTGAATTATATTTCTGACAGCCTGTAAACCACCCGTGTGTGGGATGTTCGTGAAGAGAGCATCTACATCCATACGATGGTGTTTGTCAGGGAGGTCATGAGGGAGGACATTTCTTCAGAAAGTCTGTGGTATCTCTTACATAACTAGGTGCACTGGTGAATCCAGACATTTTGGCAAAAAACCAAAAGTGACCCCACAAACTTCTGTTCACCCTGCTCTAGTACCTGATTTCTAAACTTTGCTTCCTTTGTGTTATAATTTCTCTTTTTCCTTGTATGTGTCCAGTTTTCCTGATTCATCCATGCTCTTTATTTTAAACCAAAAAACATTGCATCTTTGACAAGCTTATCTTTATCAATAAATGGATACAGGCAGAAAAAATACTATTTTTCTCACATAGAGAGTAATTTATTCTTCCAGTTTTGCCTTAATGCATGTACTTTTGCTGCTGAGGTATGGTGGGGTGAAGGAATAATGGGTAGCTCAATGCTACAAAGGAAAGAAAACATATTTCAATTAATTTGGGGACAAGAATAAAATGTGGCTGAATGTAGAGATGTCCACCAGCTGTCTGGGTGGGGCACAAGCCATAGGCAGAAAAGTGTAATGTAAGACAGGACCCCAGCAAAGGCAGGTGGGATGATGTACATATTTTAAGTGAATGATATGGAACGCCCAAAAAAGAAGGGGGGAGACAGCCTGCAAATGGAATATTTTCAGATGGTCAAACCAAGGAGTAATTGGTCTGAAGAAAAATTTTCAAACATGGTACAACTACAAATAAAGTGAATGCTTTTCAAAAATACATTTTAGAAAAGTCAGGAGAGAAAGAGAGATAACGAGGGATAACAAGGTAAAAACAAAGTCATATTTCAAGAGTACTATTTGGGAATAAGTTTACTCGTGCACTGAATCATATTTTCTAGTTACTTTCAAAGGGAATTTATAAGCATTTTAGAGGCATTTTGACAGGTATTTTTCAAAGTAACAAAAAGTAACGAGCAACAGAATTACTAATAAGTTACGTCCTTTTTCCTTATAAAGCAATTATAACTAATTACTAAACGTTATAAGTAACTAGACCAAGTTACTTTTATACAGTAACTTTCTACGGTTTGTTGCCAATCTGTAATCTTACATTTCAACAAAAGGCAATTTACTATATTTCCTGGTTTTAAGATATGGTTCTGGGATATGTACCAAGATGACATGGGCTTGTTTACGTTTTAAGTTTTTGCTGGGTATATTCCTTGCTCCAATCTAGCATTTAAGAACACTCTAGAATTCACCATAGGCTAGTGATGGGATTTACATTAGCTTGGAAGAACAATGGGAAATGTTGGGTGAAAGAAAAGGGGACCACTCGTGTCTCTATAGTTTGAATGATGTTTCAAATACACATTTAGACCTTGTGGTGGGGAAGGTACCACTTATGTCTTCATTTAGAGAACCCACCTCTCGTAACAGCATCTAAGGCACAACCGCTTCCTGTGGCACCTCCACCTATAACAAGAACATCAAATTCATAGGTTTCCCGCAGGGCCTGTAGATGACTCTCTCTGGAGGGAAGGGAGTCTATCATCTTTAAGGGTCTACATTCAGCAGCTTCAACTGAAGCAAGATGACCCTGGAAGCAGAAAAGACAAAAGTATTCAGAGTTAAATTAAGGACAGAGATTTGGAACTGCATAGTGCTGAGAATGTACAGTGGTGCCTCGCTTTACGATTGCCCGCTTTACGATTGCCCGCTTTATGATGAAACCGCATTACGGTGATTTTTTGCTATTGCAAAACGAGGGTCTGAATGGGGATTTTTCGCTTACGATGATCGGTTCCCTGCTTTGGGAACCGATTCTTCGCAAAACGACGATTTTCAGACAGCTGACTGGCGGTTTCAAAATGGCCGCCGGGTAAATAAAATGGCTCCCCGCTGTTTTCTGGGACGGATTTCTCGCTGCACAGGCACCGAAAATGGCCGCTCTATGGAGGATCTTTGCTGGACGGTGAGTTTCCAGCCCATTGGAACGCATTGAAGGGGTTTCAATGCGTCTCAATGGGCTTTTTATTTTCGCATTACGACATTTTCGTTCTACAGCGATCTGGCTGGAACGAATTAACGTCGTAATACGAGGCACCACTGTATGTGGAATTCTTTGTTGGTACAAACCCATTAACTACCAAGTGTTATTATTATAAATGTCACTTGTTTCTGCTGTTGCACCTGTGGGCATCTAAGCCTTTCTTAAAGTTTAACCAAAGAACACCTTTATTTGGGAAATTTATTCAGACTGGAATTAATAAATACAAATCACAATGTTGGTTATATACTGCATATATGGCGGCAGTGGTGGTGGAGACAGTCTATCTTTACAGGTCTCAATTCACCTCAAATACTTACACTAGTTGGAGTAGGTATAATGAAAAGTAACCAGGCACCTTGATCATAAACAGAGTTACTTAAAATCCTGTGCTCTCTCTATATATGTCTTCATGCACCTAACATATGGCCAACAGGGAGTGGTGTTGTTCATGGCATTTTTCAGCATTTGTGATGGGCTTTCTGTTTTGACAACCAACCACTCAATCTACCAATCACGTCAGTGCTTCTTTTTCTAAAGGACTGTCCTGTTTTGTCTAGGTGCTCTACTATCAAGTAAAACTGAGGCTGATGGAAGGGTTTCTGTGTGTGTTCACAAAAGTATCATCTTTCTTTCCCTCCCTCCTTTCTTATCCGTTGATCTTATGCATAGTAATGTTGGATAGTCTCAGAGCACCAACAGGCTTTCACTGGCAAGTGTAAATAAACTATGGCAGGAAACAGGCTGGTGAATGAAAGAAAAAATTCAGCAAATGTAATTTTAATTTGACAAGCAGCCTGGTAAAGCAAAGAAAAAAGCCAGAGGTGGTTTTGTCCTAGAACGTTCCCATTCTGGAGTGTGTCAGGCTAGCCTCTGAAATATCTTGAAACATGTTAATATGTGCTGCAAAAGAATGACTGGATCTTTTTAACAAACTAAATTTTGATCTTTTACCCTTCTCTATCACATTGTCCAAATTCTTTCTGTTTTCTAGAGGATGGGGAGAATCTGTGTCAAGTTGTCAAGTCAACAGACTTATGTCGGCCTCCTAGGTAAAGGGGAGAATGTGATCACCAAGAATTAGTTGATCACATCTTTTATATACCAAGTCTCCCACAGTGGTAGAAGTAAATAAGAAGACATGGTACTCATAAAAAGCCTTCTCCTGTAGCTTTTCAGAAACCTGATTTTGGATTATGAAGCTGTAACTGTGCTTGCTCCACGCCACACCAAAGGCACAAGTGGCTTCTACACAGTCACAACTGAATGTGATAGTTTGCTAGGCTTTGGTTGTAGGGAAGATGATGCAGACAAACATGAGGCAAAGGTAGCAAACCATGTGCACATTTCAGCTGCACTAAAGGCATCTAGCCTACCAAACTGCAACTTACACCAACACTATTCACTATTTCCCTACACTACCATATTCACATATGCCAGTTCGTATCCCTCTCTTCTAGCTGTGGAAGTCACAGAAATATGACTAGGGCAATTACACATAACTCAAAGTAAATATCACTGCATGTAATAGGACATGACTCTAAGTAGATATGCACTGTGGATTTTCTATCAGTGTTATCTAAAAGATTCTACATTTCCACCTACACTTAGGGAACGGGAATACACATAGGATGTCTACCACACCTTTACAGCTAATAACATACTAATGGCACCATTTTTCTTCAAAGCCACTACAGCTAAGACTGTCACACCAACAATAGTGTGTTGACATAATGGGGAACATTTTAAGAATTACTTTAGTGCTTTCAGAACACAGCATTCTTCTACTTTACTAGGTTTATTTTTTAATAGGGCACAGTATTTTTATTCTATCTGCTAGATTTATCTTGAATTTATTATGTGCTCTCTTCAGTTACTCCTTTTGACTTATATTTCATATTTCTGATGTACAATGCATAGAGATGCTGTTGCTGGGTACTAACAGTTCAGTATGTATTTTATGACAAGTTCAAAATGCTCCCTAAACTGAGAGAAATGATGGCTATATACTGAACCTCTACCCAATTCTGGAAAAGAAATGATCACACCCTTAGTTAAAATCAGGTTATACAATCACTATAGTACTGTGTACACTAAAAATAATTAGTTTAAATGCCTGAGTTATTTTGCCAGATTTGCTTATTTAAAGTTCTTGTTTATCTTTCTTTTTTTTTTAAGGAGATAGTTATGTTTGAATGTGACATTTCTCTATCAATATTTACCCGTGTGGTAAATACAGAATACACAGAAAGATCTCTGTGCTAAACAGCATTAAGTAACTCTGAGAACGGTTACCATGTCAGAAGTGACTTGACGGAGGATGCTAAAGAGTTGAGTCTTAACTGGATCCTAGCTAGGCCAGAGCACTGCATGATCATGCAAGTCAAGATCCTTCCAAGGGACCCTTGAGTTTATTTATATTTATTTATTTATTTATTGGATTTATATACCGCCCCATAGCGCTACAAGCACTCTCCGGGCGGTTTACAATTTTAATTATAAAGGCTACACATTGCCCCCCCAGCAAGCTGGGTACTCATTTTACCGACCTCGGAAGGATGGAAGGCTGAGTCAACCTTGAGCCGGCTACCTGGGATTTGAACCCCAGGTCGTGAGCACAGTTTTAGCTGCAGTACAGCGTTTTAACCACTGCGCCACGAGGCTCTTAAAATGCTAATAGGAAATCTCAAAGAACTGCTAGGAGTCCCCTAAAACAGTGGTCCCCAACTTTTTCCAAACTGTGGACTGGTTGGCGGGCATCTGTGCGGGGGGGCACCCCCTGCTTGAGAGTGGGTGTGGCATGCTTGCAGGTGAGTAGGGCATACTTGTGTACATGCACGGTTGAGTGTGGTTCATTTGTGGGTGAGCGTAGCATGCTCGCATGCACCTACAGGTGGGCAGGGCACCTGTGTGTGCAGGTGGGCAGGTTGTGTGGGCATGTGGGCATGCGTGGGGGGGACTGCATGCTGGGGGCGGGATATCTGTCTCTGTGGCCTGGTCCTGGGAAGCCCACTGCCTGGCAGCAGGACACGGACCAGGGAGAGCTCCATATTTTATAGCCAAGACAAACTCACTTTTCATTTTACAGATGAATGAGAAAGAGTGAAAATTCAGTGCCAGAGTTCTACTCAAAAGTCAACATAGTATCTATATATAGGGACACCGAGAAAAATAAACAATTTGGCATTAAAGAAGTCAGCGACCTAAAAAAAATAGTCTGGTTGAAATCCTGTTCACACAGCTCTCCTATATAAAGTTGATGACATCATCTGCCACAGCAATTTTTCAGAAACAGAAATTTCTGATCCCCATTCCCAGATGTCCCAAGGCTCTCACTAAATTCCTTTCATCATGGAGAAGCCATTGGGCACTACAGAATGGGGAAAGTCATTGCTGGTGGTAAAGACATCTGGTGGCAGTGATTTTCATTAATTAAAAACTCCCCACTCCACCCTGTAGCACCTGTCACGATTCCACATGGCCTCAGCTTGTTTCACCAAACTAAGAGCTCACGCTACGTGCCTTTCAGCTGCTACCAGTTGATTACATCAACAATATCTATTACTAATGATCAAAGTCCAGGCCATATGTCATTGTAAAACAACCAAATAGAAACTGTTTATTACAGATTTTGACAAAACAAGCAATGTTGTTCTTAAACAAACATCTCAAAACTCCCTATCTAAATCTCCCCCTCCTCCTGCTGAATCTCTTATATCTTGTGACTCCGCCCCTCCCACACTCCCACTGGTCTATGCAGATAGTATATGAATGTTAATGACCTGCATGGACGCCCAGCCCCCAATAGCTTTCTCATGATAAAAGGAAGTTCACATGAATCTGAGAAGTGAGAGTGAAATCAGACAGATTTTATTTCTGAAAAATCACCACAGTTGATGACATCATCAGCCTTACATGGCTTAATTTAGGGGAACAGGATTTCAGCCACTAATGTTAGAACTCTCCATGAAATAAATAATAATAATAATAATAACAACAACAACAACAACAACAATAATAATAATAAGTAGTAGTAGTAGTAGTAGTATTTATATGCCACATTTCTCCCAACAAGGGACCCAAAGTGGCTCGCAACATTAAAATTCACAAAATTTAAAAACACAATAAGTTAAATATTAAAAGATGAATTAAACAATGTATGATATAAAATGCAATTAAAAGATTAAAGCATGAAAAAAATAAAAAAAATAAAATTATCTGCTAAAATGGGGTTCAGGGATTCAGTTATAATTGTTAAAAGCCGGCCTGAAAAGATGGGTCTTTAGCTTTTTTCGGAAGGATAAAAGGGAAGGGGCCACCCTGATCTCCCGAGGGAGAGCGTTCCATAGCCTGGGAGCTGCCACTGAGAAGACTCTCTCCCGTGTCCCCATCAGCTGTGCTTGTGCTGGCAATGGGACTGAGAGGAGGCACATATAGTGAGATACGGTCCTTCAGGTAGCCTGGACCCAAGCTGTGTAGGGCTTTATAGGTAATGAGCAGCACTTTTAACTGGGCCTGGAAACGGACTGGTAGCCAATGCAGTTCTTGTAACAGGTGCATTATATGCTCCCCCTAGCTGGCCCCAGTCAGTAGTCTGGCAGCAGAGTTTTGCACCAGCTGAAGTGCACTTATTACGCCGTCTTCATCCACATCTGCTTCCAACAGAGTTTAACACAGAGTTTAACAGTTCCATTTGGGCTCCTCCAGCACCACTGTCACTGCCTCTACAATCAGTTGCACCACTTAGTTAAACTTCAAAGTGAAGCCATTTGGCATTCATTCATTGCTACTCATCTATGTTATCAAACAATTAGTTTTTTTGTAGAAACAGGAAGTTTTTCAACAGAAAAACTGAACGTAGGGACAAGAATTCATTTGGAAAAGGCTGTGCATGCAGCTGTAACATGGCAAGTACAGTGGTGCCTCGCTTAACGATGTTAATTGGTTTAAAAAAACATCGCTATGGGAAAACATCGTTAAGCGAAAGACCATTTCCCATAGGAATGCATTGAAAACCGGTTAATCTGTTCCAATGGGAACGGATTGCTGTCCTTAAGCGAAAATCCCCATAGGAAACATCGCTAAGTGAAACAATGTTTCCCCCAAGGGAAAGCCATTCAAAAGCACTGAAGCCGGACAGTTCAATGGATTTAAATGGGGAAAACAAAAAATCACCAAAAATTAACGAAGACTTAGAAGAAAACCAAATTAAGTTTGCACATGTTTCAGAAGGTGCACTACCGAATCCAAGCATTTAAAACAGGTTTCAAGCATTTTAAGACACTTTTAAATGAGCAAAAACGGACATCGTTAAGTGAAATTCCCCCATGGAGAACATCGTTAAAGATGGGGAAAATTCCTCAAAGAAACCCATCGCAAAGCGAATACATCATTAAACGAAGCAATCGCTAAGCGAGGCACCACTGTAGTTTTCCCTCTTTTAGCTGACTCTCCTCTTGTGTGACTGATTTTGCAATGAGCATACAGTATAGCGGTTGTGTTTGTAGTTCTTCCCAACAGGATTCTGGCTTAAACTTTGTTCAATGGAAAATGTTCTGCTCCACATCATTGATATCAACACATGATCAAGAACCAGTATAAAGCAGGATTCCTTGAAGAAAAGCAAACAGAAGGCCTCCTTGGACTTTATCCCTTTAACACAGGTCAGGAAATGAGCAGGCACAGACTCTGGGAGAGGGCTTTATATGAACCCCCATCTCTCTGTCCAGCTTTTGGCCTTTCTGCAAGCAAGCTGGATATCTGCATAAAAACCTTGTCAGCTAGAATTCTCCATTTCAAATACTGATGATAAAAACAAAGTGTTCAAAATCTTCCTTGCAGTAGAGAAACACGTCTATGGCTTACCCCCTCCCCCCCCCAAAAAGGCCAACTTGTTATAGAATAAATGAGATGTTCCTAGGGGATATACAGTAGGATACAATCTGTGTGCATGCTAATTGAATTATGTCTTCTCTGGGCACTATTGAGTGCTGAAAAGACTCATTTGGAAAAAGCCAAGGACCTCCTGCACTGGCTAGCCAATTAGAGTGTGTCTTGGGGCAACTTCTCTCCTTGCATCTCGCAAGCGTGGAGGTCTTTTGCCCCGTCATCCATGTGATTGGCAGGCAGTATTAAAGAGAGGACAGTTTTGCTGGCAGACATGCCCACAGATTAGATGTGGCAACACTATAAATGGGCTGTCCTCCCTTGCCTCAACCCCTCCAGTTAAATTCCACCTGCTGTCCTACATTGGGTGTGGGTACATAATAGCTGCAAGGGGGCAACACTGCACAATGGATGTGTGACTTGCAATAAATACAGAAATGTAAAAATCATATACTATTCTCTTGTGTGATCCTTTGTCTCAATATACGACAAACCTTTGCTGAGAGAATTCATCTTCTTCCATAGTCTAGTTTTTTGTTTGTTTGTTTGTTTGTTTGTTTTTTTGCTTCTTTAGACGTCATATTTCTTGTAAAGATTCAGGATCATAAATTTGATTGTGGTGGTGAGATGGAGAGAGTGGTTAAGAAGCTCAGACTAAAACCAACATTTTCCTCTTTTTATTTTCCCTCTGCAGCCCCCAACCACACATCCCAGTTCCACTAAGTTGTGTTTATGGATTGCTACTACACAAACTTTTGCTGCCGGAAGAAGCTAAGCAGCTGGAGCAGAAGGGTTCCAGCAGGTCTCCCCAGGCTCGGCTGCAGAGAAGTCCCACCACTTCCCCAATCATCATTCCATTCCAGCTGGGAACAAGGAACAAATGTCTGCAAGTATCAGCCCATCTCTAGATATTCACTCAGGTCTGGTAATTAAATTCTAAATGCCAGGTGCAAACAAAAGTATATTTAAATTTTTTTTTTTTAAGAAAACTGTGCACTCTGAAAACAGCCATGTATTTACTTCACCCTCTAGTTTGCTGAAGGAGTGAATCGCAACCCCAAGAAACTTGAAAATAAACAAAACCCTAAGACACTTTTAACTTGGCTTTCTCTCATACAAAGAGGAATCATCATCTCAGCAGCATCGCCACCATCATTAGCACTTTATAGAGGCTAGGTAGATGCACTGTTCCTTGTCAGAAATGGTGGAGATTAAAGGTCATAAGTGAGGGAGGTTATCAGGCCCCTTCACAAGGTAGGTGACAACATTGCTAGAATCTGAAATGAGAGAATCAAGGAACAAAGGAGGAGGCAAGTAATAGTATTTACCCCTCCCTCTGCCCCTGTTCACAACATCAAGCCCACTCTTGGTTCAATCTCATTCCATGGCAAACACAATGAAACTGTTCTAGAAGAGCGGGAATCTTATATCTTTAGAATAAGGGAGCCACACATTTTTATGCTGAACTTGCATATAGGCCATAACACATTTTCAAAAGCACAATTTCTACTCACATATTTTCTTTTGTACTCAGAAAGTTGCGAGAGGCCAAAAACAGTCGCTACAGCACCTCCTCCAACAAGGATAGCTCCTTTCACTGCCTTTTGGAAAGCCATTTTTTAACTCTGCAAAGAAAAACAGAGAAAAGAGCATTTAAGCATCATAAACATTATAGCAAGGCACCTAACATGGCTAAATCTTCTAAAATCAGAGCGATACGTTTGTTTAAACCAGAAACAAAAAAATCTGTTGAAATAAGTTTGTGTGTTCTAAACAAATGTCTATAAAATGGCAACCACAAGTTCTGTGGAAGTATTCACTTGACTTATTTGCATCCAAACCTTTCCTCCATTTTAGGATGGAATGTTTAATGGCTCAGGCGCTGTACGTTTTCATTTCAAGGTCTTGTGAAGAATTTACGGATTGGCAAATAGATGGGTTAGAGCTGTAGTTAATCCACAACAAGCATGGTAATATTGATGGGAAAAACCCACAAATGATTGCACCCCAGGTCTCAAGAATGATGCTGCTAGCATCATAGCACATCTATTCACTGACTGTAGTGGTTACAGCCATCCCAAAGTATTTTGCAACTGTTAAAAACGTTATTCTGAATAAATGATATTGGCCTTAAAATAAGTCCATGGATGGCAAGTGTTCTTAGAGGTATCACTTGGTTACTCTCAAAAATGGCAGCAATAGGACTGGGAAGGGAGCAGATAGTGCTTGAAGACTTCTCCTAAGTCTTTCTGGCATTTTTACTGCCACTCACCAGAAATAAACACCACAAAGCACTAAGACCTTCAATGGAAAGTACATGTCACAATTAACTTTTTTTTAAAGTACATTTTTAAAAACGCCTAACTATATCACACTGTTTTTTTTTAATTATAGGTGTATAAGAGGAGATGAATTCTTGCACAGAACAAACACACTGCACAGGGAGAAGACCCTGAAGCTACTAGAAGTGATGTCACATGCAGATGCTCACAGACATATCTATAAACTTTGGAGGACGGTTTCTGCTGAGTCAAGAACTATTGGTGGCAATGGAAGAACAGTGGCCTGTTTGTTCCCTTCTACAGCCTTCTCATTGGTTCTGACAGTAGCAAATTGAGGTTTTCCAGGAGTAGATGTTCTTCCCCATGCTCTCCAATGGACAAAGTGTGCCTCTATCAAATGAGCACCATATGATCACAGACATGAGTAAATTTGCTCTACTTCTTTCAAATGCCATATGCCTATACAACCAGGGAACATTTACCTCTGACATTCAGATGTGCACAATGCTGGTATATCACTATGCACAGAACAGTACAGCTGCCAAAACCTCAGATAAACCCTAGACCTGATTTACTTTCTTTCTCACCCTAAATATTTGAGCAACTACTATACATAGAATTCCTTTCTTAACATGGCTGTCACAATGGTACAATGTGGTGAAAGGGAGGAGTCTTTGGTCTTTCAGAGGTTTTGTTCTTTAATAATAACAACAATAATCTTAGAACTGCAGAGCTGGAAGAGACCCTCTGGATCACTGAGTCCAGCCCATGAAGTAGGCAAAGTGGGGAATCGAACTCCAAACTACAGACAGGCATAAACTTTGGTCTGGAGGTTCATGCCCGGTTGTACACATGGCACCACAGATGTCACGTGTTCCCTTCTCTGCTTCCCTGACTGGTTCCCCCACTCACCAGCTGGAGCACACTACTCTCCTCCTCTTCAGTAGTTTGATCAGCCTTAAGTAGGAGTGCAGGCTTCTCTGCCCCGCTTCCTTGGCTGACCACCCATTCAGACAAGGAGGCAGGACAGGCAATCCTGTGCTCCGGCCTGGGATTGGCTGAACAGCCAAAGAGGAGAAGAGAGGCATGCTCTGAATGGTGAGTGGTCATTAGCCAGGGAGGCAGGGGAAGGGAACAAGGTTCGGGCCCATCTCTACTCCCAACCTCTGGCTCCACAGAAGCCTAAACCACTGAGTTATCTAGCAGTTCTGCTGAAGTCAGCACTGCCAGTTATTGGAGTTGCAGGGATTAAAAGAGTTGTACAGTAGTTCAACACATCTGAAGCACCCAAAGTTCCTCACCTGTGATGAAATATTTTTACTAGCAAAATACACGTTTTCTTGCATTTTTAGCAGATAGTATCTAGAACAAAAACATTACATTGTATTTAATATTCTTACAGGGTGACTCAAGAAGAAAGTTGCATGACATGACAGAAGACAGACCAATTCAAGTAGCATGGAACAAGGAAAACGGAGATTAGGCTGTTGAAAAACCCAAGTTCAGATGTTACCAATTTAAAAAAAAAAACTGGTAAGATTCCCAGAACTCTAGTCCAACCTAGAACCTACATCATCTCTGTACTCCAAGGAGAAGTATTTATCATTGCTGGTGCATACCAGGAAATTAATCATAATCTGTTCTCCTCATGTTTCAAAAATTTCTTGCTCAAGCCCATTCATGGGAAGAATTCCCTTAGTATGATGATTAGCTCCCAGGTCTTAATTATTCATTCTGTCTGCACAGAATGAGCCCAATATCATGCTTCTAAACTGCCTCTCCATAGCCTAGGTAGAATATGACAGAAAAACTAAAGAATGTATCAGAAAGTGATGAGAAAGTTCCTAGTGTCTGAACACAGACGTCAATAGTACAAACCAGTCTATTGTGCAGAGAGAAAAGAAAGTTCCTCCCATCTGATAACTTTCCTTCAGAAGAAAATTGAAATCTGAGGGAAATTTCACACAGATGCAATACTTCCACATTAGACTCAGAACACTTTTAAAATATAATTAACTGTGGCAAGTCACACAACATCTATGCGAATGCCAATATAATTCTGGCCATTATACAGTATTTGTCATACGGATGAAACCTATAAAACAAGGCTACTGCATGTTTATCCAGAAGTAAGCCTCTGCTCTTTAAAACTGAATTTACTCCTAGAGAATCATGTCCAGGACTGCTGTCTCAAAAGCATGCCTGACACTGTAGTCCTGTACTCAGAAGTAAGGCTCACCAGATGTTTCTCCAGATGTACTACCTCTTTGGTTTCAGCAAGGAAATGGGTTAACAAGAAAGGCATTTCAGGTATCTCTCCAATTTCCCAAACAACTAAGGGTGTGTTTTATTGCTGTTGTGGTTCCTATGTGCATTCAAATTAGGACTTGCAATGACCGGAACAGGGCTTTCAAGGCAAGTCAGCCTGAGGAGTGGCTTTACCGGTTCCACAGCCCCATGGCTGAGCGGGGATTCAAATTCAAGCCTGAGTCCTAATTCATTACTATATCCACTACACCAAACTGAGTATCGAGGCTGTGGCTAGATGGGGGAAATTATCTCAGCTCGTCTCCAACCAAATAAAGCTCAAAAGGGTGGCCTGCCAGAAACTGAACTAAAACAGAGCACTTCAACTTGCACCACACACACACACAAAAGGAAAAGTGGTCCCTGCTGATGATCCAAAAAAGGTCAAATTCAGTACTGAAAGGGATTGAGCTGGTTCGCAATTAGCTTTATGTCAGGGGATCACATAATAGACTGCACTTCACCATGGCTCTCAGCAGACCAAAATAGGGGATAAATCGCCCTAAAGCTGCCCTCTAAGGTTCTGCATGCTCCTCTCCATCAAGATGTAAAGCAGGATCTGCTAGCTGTGTAGGAATTTTGGTCTAACACACCAAGAGGACATTAGGTTGTGAAAGGCTGGATCAGAGTGTTGCCCAGTACAAAAAATGACTCTTTAAAAAGCAGTATGTGTGTGTTCTGTGCTGTCAAGTCAGAACCAACTTCTAGCAACCCTAAAAGGGCTTTCAATGTGAGATATTTAAGGAGTGATGTTACCACTTCTACTCCCCCAATGAGTTTCCATGGCCAAGTGGGGATTCAAACCCTTCTCCCCAGAGTCCTAGTCCATCACTCTGTCCTCTACACCAAACTATGAATTCAAAAGAGACGAGGTTTTTTAAGGGTTATTGTTATTAGTTTTAATATTTCTATTTTCATTTTTGTTTTGTTATTTTACGAGTTGTAACCCGCCCAAAATAGTGCTGTGACACTAATGGGAGCGGGATACAAATTAATATACTTCCTATATTAAAGACTTCATATTTTGAACCAGTAAAACTAAGGCTTACATAGCAAAAGAACATATTAAAGAAAAACTAGATCTCAAGGGAGAAAATTACACCAGAATTCCTCATTTCAAAATGCTAATTTTCTCTAAGACAGGACATTTTTTTAAAAAAATCACTGATAAACATTCAATGGGCAAAATCCTGTTGCGCCTTGAAGCTAATGGCATAACTTTTAGATACCAATTGCCGTAAATTAAAGAAATACCAATAGGCTGTGGAAACCGGGTCATGGTTGGAGTGCCGTCTCTGTCTCTCCCCAAAGCATCCAAGGGGACGCAGACACCTCCACCCCCTATTCCTCCTAGGTTGGTGCATCGAGGAGTCGACACCCAAGACTTAACCTGAGGGATGAAGGGGTTAACAATGTCCACCCAGACCTACCCTGAAATGGCAGGAAGAGAGTAGAGTGGGCGGTCTGTGGTGGAGGCAGGCATGGGTGATATAAAAGGGAACCGGGACGAGATCCCAGGGGGTTGGGAATTGATCTGGATGCAGGACCCGTGGACTGGGCGATGGGAGCAGGTCCGGGTCCCTAAGCAAGAAGCAGAGAGCCGCAGGAGAAAAGGACTCCCACAGCGCCCATCTTACTGGGGTGAATCTGAAACCCGGGAGTGGCGACGTAAGCTGAGGGAGGAGGAGGAGGCGGCCGAGCGAGAGCGAGAGGCAAAAAGGGCATGGCATCTGGAGGAATTGAAGAGACTGGGGTGTTTCCTGGACCTTGGAGTGCCAACCCAGGAGAAGGATCGCCGCTTTGGGGTTGGTCGGGGGATGAAGAAACCATCCCCTTACTAACACCGGACGAGGGAGATGATGTGCCCCAAGAACCCGAAAAGGTTCTGGCAGGTCCCTGGGAGCACCACCCTACGAACCCTGTCTGAGCCGTTGCTCTCTCAGGAGAAGTTTGTTCCCCGTTTACATGTTTTTGTGCCACTGCCAGAGTTAATAAATGAAAACAACAGTTTTGATCTTAAAACGTCTCCTACTTTATTTGGGGAAAGGGAGGTCCTGCGAACTGAACCCTCACATAGGCATTATCTGTTGTACACCGACTCATACAACTCAGTATGCAACAGGTGATATCTAAAGAGATTTCTTAAAACAGCAACTCATCTCTAAAGGCTATGTCATTTGCATAACTGGGCAACAGGATTTCAATCGTTCATTTAAGCTGTCAAACCTACAGTTCAATGCATTCCAGGGGGGGGGGAAATTCACCAAAAATTAACGAAGAGTCAGAACAAAGCCCAATTAAGTTTGCAAAGGTTTTACAAGGTGCACTAAGGATCCCAATCATTTAAAACAGTTTTTGAACATTTTAAGACACTTTAAAAATAGCAAAAACGGAACATCACTAAGCGAAACAGGGGACCTAATCTGTCATCGCTAAGCGAGGCAAGGTCCCGAACATCGCTAGGCGAAATTTCCCCATAGGGAACATCGTTAAATGGAGCGCAAAATCGCTCCAAAAACCTCATCGCTAAGCGAATACATTGTTAAACGAGGCAATCGCTAAGCAAGGCACCACTGTAGATGAGAACAAACAGATTGAAACTCAATCAAGACAAGACAGAAGAGTTCCTGGTCAATTGAAAGGCAGATCATGAGAATAGGAGTTCAAACTATATTGGATAGGGTCACTCTAAATCTGAAATTCAGGTCCACAGCTTGGGTGTACTCCTTGACTCATCTCTGAGCCTGTATGCTCAGATTTCTGCAGTGGCCAGCAATACATTTGCACAGCTAAAGCTGGTATGCCAGCTACACGCATTCCTGGAAACGCCTGATATGGCTATGGTGACACATACCTGTATCTTAGTTACACCCAACTTGGATTATTGAAACACAGTCAACATAAAACTGCATTTGAAGACAGTTTAGAAACTTCTGTTGGTTCAAATATTGCAACCAGGATGTTGACTGGATCCATTTAGAGCAGTGGTTCTTAACCTTTGTTACTCAGATGCTTTTGAACTGCAACTCCCAGAAACCCCAGTCAGCACAGTTGGTGGTGAAGGCTTCTGGAAGCTGCAGTCCAAAACTCCTGAGTAACCCAAGGTTAAGAACCAGTGATCTAGAGCAGGGGTCTCCAAAATACAGCCCGCGGACCACAACCAGCCTACCTTGCCTTTTTATCCGGCCTGGGCGTGCATGCATGCATGCATGTGGGAGTGAGGGCAGGCGGGCATATGCACAAATTCGTTCCGCACTCAAAAATGTGGAAAATATATTATGTGGTTCTCACAGTGAAAAGTTTGTTTCTGAGTCTGTTTCTGAGCTCTATTCAAAATGGTGGTTGTGACCTATAAAGCCCTATATGGTTTGGATCCAGCTGTCTGAAAGATTGCATCTCCCTGTATGAGCTCTCGGCTTTTAAAATCTTCAGGTGAGGCACCTTCACAGGCATGTCTGGTGGGAACACCAAAGAGGAGCTTCTCTATGGCTGTTCCCCGGTTGTAGAATGCCCTCCTTCAGGAGGCTAGGTTGGCCCCCTCCCTTTTATCCTTCAGGCAACAGGTGAAGACGATCTCGTGGAGACAACCTTTTAACTAACTGGGCAGTTTCTGACCCAGTTGGCTGGGCGCTATTTTTATTTGTGCATGTTTTAATGTACTTTTCATAGTTTTAACAAATTGTTTTAATACTGCTGTACATTTAATTGCTTTTTAGTGTTATAATTTATTGTAGTTTTAGTTAGACTTTTCTTTAATAATTTGTGCACTATCTTGGGAGAAAGACAGCAAACAAATGAAATAATAATAATAATAATAATAATAATAATAATAATAATAATAATAATAATAATAATAATAATAATAATAATAATAATAATAATAGTAGTAGTAGTAGTAGTAGTAGTTGTTGTTATTATTATTATTATTATTATTATTATTATTATTATTATTATTATTATTATTATTATTATTATTATTATTATTCCACTAAAATCCATCTTTAAAAAGATCAGTGACTTCAGACAGCTGATGCTGATGCTACGCAACACACTGTAGTGCAAAATATCCAGAAGATATGGTGCTGGGAGAAGATGGAGAATGGTTCTCCTGAGGTTTTTCAGACTTGCGTTAAACAGAGATTTCAGGGCCCTCAGACTTTGGAAGCTTTAGCATGCAAAACGTGTGGGCTGCCCACTTGGAAAAATGGTATCTTGGGCCACATGCCGGCTGGAGGACCCTAAGGGTTGCTGTCCCGGTCCCTCCTTAGTATAATCACACATTCTCTTTTGTGCATCCCATTCTTACATGTGGCCCCTGCAAATTCACCATTTATTTCAAAGAGATTTGAAACAGCACAACACAACAAGCACAAGGCACAGTTTTCATCTGGTAATAGGTGTGGTTCCACATGCCAGCAGGAGACTAGCTGTGGAATGAGGAAAGAAGCTTATCAAATCCTGCAATCAGCTACACCCCATAAGCCATTGTTAAGTGATACAAGGAAAGGAGTTCAGCTTTCTACAGATTCAACTGCAATTACAGCTATTCTTTGCTGAGCTTTATGGAAAGTTATTAAAGACACATAGGAAGAAGTATGGAACTCTTTAAAAGCCTTCCTCCCAAGATAAATTACAGTATGCAGACTTACTGCAGCTCAGCTTTTTCATTCCCTCCAGTTTACAGAGTAGAAAGGGTAGAAAGGAAAAATGATTATTTAAGGCAATCCTTCCCACCTCCTATTTTTGCAAGTTCCTGACCCAGAAGAGCAATCCTAACCAGCTGGTGTTGCCTGGGGTCAGGATTTAGTAGAGCTGCTCTTCTACCAACTTTGGTAGGGTGGTGAGGGATATTCTTCCTTCACTGTTAGCTAAAGGAGATTTCATAATGTTATCTCCAGTGTCCTCACAAGGAATACAAAGAGTATAAAACAAGGCTTTTCACAGGTAAGGGAAAGCTGGCTTTCAGCTCAATGGACTTACAATTCATCCGTAACTTTCTTTCTCAAGGCAGCCTGCATATGCAACAAATCTGGGAGCAGCTCAAAATGCCCACAGTGTTCTTAGTACTGTATTAGATGTACATATTATCTGCCTCCAACAAAATGTGAGATGTGTGGGTGTAACTGACAGCAACACTCCCTGCTTACAAGTGTTTTAGCACTGGGAAGTACTGTACAGCTGCATTGCTTGTAGGGAGAAAAATGGTTCCCACCCCCAGTTGTAACCCCTCCCATTAGAAACCACACGATTTTGGTATACAACTCAAAATCTAAATTCTTTCTGGAAAATAAGAGCCCATGTCAGTAATTAGCTAGTCCATATGAAGAATACACTGGTACCTGTTCAATAGCAAACTTAGATTCTGGGTGCCATTTCTTTATCATTCTTATTTACCTTCCCATCAGCAGCCCTACAAAAGTCTAATGCTGTATCTACACAGAAGGTTGTTATCAGTTATAAGAAATAAAGAGATAACTTATCTAGCCCCACCTAATAAACTCGTATTATGCAAGAAAGGGTCTGTTTATGTGAAAAATTATGATTCAACATGCAACATTCCACAAATAAATTAAAATATTGCAATTAATAGGTTATGAGCCAAAGGGTTCATGAGCCAAAGGCACAATCCTATCAGCAGTTCCTTTGCCACTTACTTCTAGAGTTGTTCATTGACTCTGGCCAATCCCTGAATCAAATCGAAGCAGTTTGAGCCAATATGTGTGAGGTGCAGATGAAAAGTCAACTGATCAGATGATTCAGACTGATTTGACAAGCTGGATATTTAAAACCAGCATGAAAAGGGCAGATTGCAGTAAGGAATTATGAGAGCATAGCATTAGGACAGACTATGGAAAGACAGAATGGTTTCCTCTAGGCAAAGGTGTCAGGTAAGAGAGTTGGATGCCTGAACATAACCCTAAGAGACCTACAGAACTTTATAGGCCTCCAGGGGGAAAAATCAGGTCTATGTTTGTCACAGCAGGCATTTTATCCCAATAACGGATTAATTCCAGAATGAAACCAATCAATCACTGATATTCAGATCAAAATTCATCCTAGTATCAAAGTATGTCTTTTCACTGTTGCAATAATTCCAAACAACATCAGCTTGTCTAATTCTATAAACTTTATTTATTTACATTGCTCCTGTGTTCAATATGCACAAAATACTTCAAAAGGCCATAAATTAAGATGTACTGAAAATATTCTTAACATTATGAAAACTGTGAGGCACAAACTCTTTAAAATAAATTGCTGTCCAAAAGTCTTGCAAGTATGAAAAGTTACAAATAAGAAACATTCAAAAAAATTAAGTTGTAGGCTTGTATTGATTTCCTTAAAGGAAGCCACAACTTGAGTTTATAAGAGCTGAGGTGTAGAGGACACGAGATTTTGGAGATCACTCATTCAAAGAATCACTCTAAATCGGAGGTGACTTGACAGCATGCAACAACAACAGCATGACTGGGAAGGGAAGTAGGGGAGCTGAGTTTTGCTCATTGAGATTTCTAGCATGGTATTTGAGGCAAGAATTTCAGCACATTTTCTCAATCATAGGACTATCGGTGTGTGTGTGTGTGTGTGTGTGTGTGTGTGTGTGTGTGTGTGTGTGTGTGTGTGTGTGTGTGTGTGTGTGTGTGTGTGTGTGTGTGTGTGTGTGTGTGTGTGTGTGTGTGAGAGAGAGAGAGAGAGAGAGAGAGAGAGAGAGAGAGAGAGAGAGAGAACTGGGGTCATGGATGATACAGTGGGGTCTTGACTTGAGAACTTAATCCGTATTGGAAGGTGGTTCTCAAGTCAAAAAGTTCTCAGGTCAAATCTGCATTTCCCATAGGAATGCATTGAAAACCATTTGATCCGTATCTGCTCTTTTCCGTCCATAGAAACTAACGGGAAGCTGCTATTCTGCCTTCGACCACTAGAGGGGGATATTTTGTTTCTTTTTTTCTTAGGTCAAGAAAGGTTCAGGGAAGGCAGGGAAAATACAGTCCAGGCAGTACCAGGCAGTCTGAAGACTCCCAATCCACTCTCTAAACGCTGGGAGGAGTGAGGAAGCAGACAGACACCCTTTTCACTGGCCAACAGTTAACTGAAAGTTCAAATTTTGCACTTTCCCTGCCTCCCACGTGGTTTTTTTTTCAGTTCTTAACTCAAATCTAAGTATGTAAGTCAAGTCAATATTTTCCTATGAGAGTGGTTCTTAAGTCAAAATGTTCTTAACTCGAGCCGTTCTTAAGTCAAGACCCCACTGTACGTGGTTGATACTTGTTCTCAATGTATGTTTTGGCTTGCATGCCTAGCACAAAAGTAGGCAAATGGTGAATTGCTTCAAAGCCACATTAAAACATGCACCCTCCTTCAGGCATAGCTATGACAACTTTCAAATAAGAGGTACAACACTGCATTTAGCAATGATTCAAGCACAAGTCTGGGACAAAGCTTGGCTGTTTTAAACTTCCTGTCCACAAAAATGAAGGAACTGCAGCACACGCACATTTTAGAAAAACGTTCAAACTGCTTTCCTTAAAAATGAAAATGTTTAGTGGATCACAGGGAAAAGAATTCGGTTAGATGACTACAAAGACAACTGGATGACAACAATAGTGGTAAAAGTGTGTGTGTGTGTGTGTGGGGGGGGGGTGTTTCCAGCAGAGCAATGCCAATTTGTAGTTTCTTGAAGCTGAATTGTTTGCAGGGAGCCAAGATGCATATTTCGGTGCTATCAACCAAGGGCACAAACCAAGCAATTGGCTTTTCCTCTCCTTTTTAATTAAAAAGAGATTGCATTTGGACACCAGGGAGGGAAGCAGCTTGACATTTGACTCTGAAAGAAAAGGACCAGTCTGAGATCTTTAGATTTTCCTTTCTCTCACACACTTTTTCCAAATGAGTATGGTCAGATATAAGCAGGGGATTTTAATGAATCATAGTATGTATTTAATTGAAAGACAAATGTTTCAGAATTTACAGTCATTAAATGTTTTAGTTTACAGCATCAGTATAACATCACCATTTAATACAGTGGTGCCTCGCTTAATGGGCGCCCCGTTTAACGACAAAAGCGCATACCAACGAACTTTTTGCGATCACTTTTGCGATCGCATTGCGATGTTTTAAGTGGGGGAAAATCGCTTTGCGATGATTGGTACCCTGTTTCGCTTACCGATTATCGCAAAGCGATGATTTCCCCCCAGCTGATTGGTGGTTCCAAAATGGCCGCCGGGTTAAAAAAAACGGCCGCCTGCTGTGTTTAGGGACGGATTCCTCGCTTACTGGCCAGCGAAAACGGCCGCCGTATGGAGGATCTTCGCTTAAAGGTCAGTTTTAAGCCCATAGGAACGCACTGAAGGGGTTTCAATGCATTCCTATGGGCTTTTTAAAATCGCATAGCGACGAAATCACTTTGCAGCGATTTTTGCTGCACCAATTAACGGCGCTATGCAAGGCACCACTGTACTGTTCTTTCCATTCTGCAATTCTCTAAGCCAAGTTTGGATGCATTGGACTACAGATCCCTCGCTACAGGTAATGTTTGCTGGGGCTGATCAGAGTTGCAGTCCAAAAATATAAAGTTTTCCCCCTTTATGATGCAATGGTTCATAATGCAATCTTATACAGTACATACCTACTCAGAAGTATGCTTAATGAATCCCACTCCCAGGTTAAGTACAGGATTTGTTTCAGGCATTCTGATTCGACTACAGAATTTACCATCTGAAATAAGCCACACTTTTAACACCTAAAGAACAGACATTAATCACATAAGCCAATGCAATAATGCTGCATCTATCATGACTACGAAGAGGAAATATCAGCCTAGCTCTGGAGTAAAAGTGAGTGCAACACTCTTAATCTACAATCCACTCTGATCTCTATTACCAAGAGAACCACCACTGTAGCTACTTTCATAACTGCACCTGCACATTGAGAGACTAAGCAGTGCACAATCCTTATTCAAGGTAAAAGAGACATACTGGGGACTAGAAGCCAATGCAGCACCACTAGTAGATTTCAGAAAGTAAAACTTTTTAGTGGTATTTTTTTAAAAATAGCAATAACATCAGAAATGTCGAGCTCAACCCCAAACTTCCAAATGAGGATCCTTACTCTTTGACCGCAGCAACAGTACAACCATGAAAGAGAATGTTAAGATGATTCTATTAGCAATAGTTCACACAACATTTTCAAAGAAGACCATCTCCATCAGATTCAGATTCATCATTTAGGGAAAAAGAAGAAGTGAACTGTTAAGGTTGACCATATTGATAGAGACATCACTAACTAGCCCAAGACATGGAAACAGTGAGAGCAATTAGCTGTTCTTGAGCTTGTTGGGCTGTCAAGATACTACATCCTTGCTTTCTTCTCTCCTGTTTTGTGAATCCTTGATTCTTTGCATTTCAATTTAGCCTCTTGTTTGACAGGATCTCACTAAGTACTTTGAGTTTGAGTGAGAGCTTCCCAATTGACATAGTTACAGTAGTATTAAATTATTTCAATGTTGTCTTTAGCATATTCATGAATTGTTTCTTTTGAGCACCTGCACCAAGCTCTCCAGATAAAACACATTCTAGGAGATGGTCATCTGGAAGATACCGCTGAAGCGGTCATCAATAAGAATGCAGGGGCAGACAGAAATAGGCTAGGTAATGGCTGTAGGGAAGGCCTGCCTGTATAGCCACGTCTTCAAGCTAGTCTTGAAGGCCCTTAGCGAGGAAGCCAGGCGGATCTCTACAGGTAAGTTGTTCCATAGGCGAGGGGCCACTGCTGAGAAGGCCCACTGACATCAGGGCAACCCACCCACAGGCCCTTCATCTTGTCCGGGTTCAAACTTAGTCCATTCAACTGCATCCATCGCAGAACGGCCTCCAGGCAGTGCCCAAGCGACAGAACGGCATCCACTGCAGATGGAAAAAAGCAGATGTAGAGTTGGGTGTCATCAGTATATTGGTGACACGAAGCTCCACATCCCCGGATGACCTCCCCCCAATGGCCTCATATAGATGTTAAACAGCATTGGGGAGATGACCGAACCCTGCAAGACCCCACAACTGAGGGACCACGGGGCCAATACATTCTCCCCAAGCTGAACTCTCAGGGGACGGTCCTCCAGAGCCAAGCAAGAGCAAGGCCACTGATTCCCAACTTGGAGAGCCCCTCCAGGAGGATACCATGGTCGATGGTATCAAAGGCAGCTGAGATATCAAGGAGTACAAGCAAGGACATTTTGCCCCTGTCGGCCTCCCTAAGTAGGTCGTCCAGCAGGACGACTGTGAGACCAGAGGCGAGGCGATGGAAGCTCTCGCCGGAGTGTCGTCCTCCCTTAGGAAGGAAAAGGAGACTCAAACAGAGACTACAACTCCCTGCATCGTGGTCAGGCACCAGGGAATAGACACCCGTGAATTGGAACGGGGTTTGGTGAGACTCTCGGTGGACACTCAGACAGGAACAGAAAAGGCGGGAATGAGAGAGAGGGAAAGACCGTTAGTAGAGGCGGGACATGGGGATATAAAAGGGGAACGAGACGCCATACCCCGGGGCTGGGAATTGATATGGGTCGAAGATCCCTGGACGGAGATGCGAGAAAGTGAGAGTGCCTCGGGAAGAGGCTGATTATAGGAGAAGAAGGGGGTTACCTCCCAAGCTGTCATATTGGGGAGAGTCTGAAGCCAAAGAGCGGCGGAGGCGCTTAAGAGAGGAGAAGGAAGCGGTGGAAAGAGAAGAACGCGAAAGGCGAGCATGGCGTCTGGAGGAGGCTCGCTGGAGGAAGTATTTATAGGACCTTGGGACCCCTATGCCGAGGGAGTCGACCCCTTTGACCAGGAGGGAAGAGACGAGGAGACACTAGCCCTGATTGAGGTGGACGTTGACAGCAGAGACCAGGTAGAGACTAACCCTTTCACCAAGGGTCCCTGGTACAACCCTAGTTATAACCCCTTCCTACAAGATTTATGGACACCCTCGTTTGACCCGTTGGCGACGAGAGAAAAGAACACTGACAAGTTTAATGTTGATACTTCTTTGTTTGATGTTCCAATAAAACCTAGTTCTCTTTTCCAAAAAACTGAGCATCCCGTCTTTGTGTCCAACAAGCCTGAGGTTACACTTGAACCCTCACAACGACCAATGCCATTTCTGTGCCATGGCGTGGCCTGAAGGCCGACTGAAAAGGATCCAGAGCATTGGTTTCATCCAAGAGAGCCTGAAGCTGGTCAGCCACCACCCTCTCAACTACCTTGCTAAGAAAAGAAACATTGGCAACGGGCCTACAATTTCCAATGTTGTCGGTCGCCAAGCTCGGTTTCTTCCTAATGGGTCTAATGAGCATTTCCTTAAGGCCTCAAAAAGAGACCCATTTATTATTTCAGTGGCCCATTCAGTTATCACCAACTTGGTGGCTTTGATTAACCAGACCGGGCAAGGGTCAAGGGAGGAGATGGTAGCTCGACAGCGATCAAGGATCTAGTCCACCTCTGCGCATGTCACAGGTTGAAACTGAATAATTCTCAACAGACAAGGCACTGCGCTACATGTCTCAGCTTGTTGCACTGTTTTCAAATAGAGTGTGAGATTCCACTTTTCATTTTAAAAATGCTGCAAATTGGTCACAAGAAATGCTAGTAAAGGAAATATTTATATACTTTCAGAACCAGTTCATCATAAGGTACACCTGAATCAGGTTGGTACATCACAAGCTGAATTATAATACTGTATTGGGCTAACAAAAAACTTGGTAGCTTCCTCAGTTAACATGAAAACATGCCTCCTGTCCACACTATTACATGTTGATCTGTTGATGGCAAACACTACAATGTCAGCCCGAGAGGTGGAGTGGACAAAATACTTTATATTGGACCTGTTACTATCATTATTTCTGTGATAAATTGAACATACACAGGCTTACGGGTTACATAGAGCCCTTCTTATTGAGATGGTCTCACTTGGTTATCACTGGATCCAAAAAGCATTTTGTTAAGAAATGGAACTCATGCTATATATAGCTCTATGGGTTTGCCAAGATGCATACAGATCTTCCATAAGCACAGGCTTTCATGTGTACAGTACTGCAGGTACATGGAACTGTACCCAGAAGAAATGAACTGTGTACATAGAAACCCCTGGGGAAAAAAAACTAGAACACAACAGGACGCGGGTAGTTGTAGCTAGAAGTGCTGCTTAGTGTGGTAAGTCAATTCTATAAGGTCAAAGGCAAAGCATCCAGAAACCTAGGATTTCACTTCTAGGGTGTATGACACCATGAGATCATAGCACTAATGTTAACTGTGTCCATGTAGTGATACGTGGCTCTCTGGCTTGACAACACACTAAAATAGAAGGTGTGAAAGCAACACACTGCTGACTCTGTATCTGGATGTACTTATGAAAGAGAAGAATATTTACTATGCTTATTGTGACTATTTGTTTTGAGAAATTCAATACTATTTTAGCTGTGAAACATACTGAGCCCGAAAGTATGATTTCTCAAGTTAAGTCTGCAGTTCCACCACACCTTACACTTTCAATATACAGTATACTTGGAAAAACAGCAATGCATCCAATACAAAAAAAAATGCAGGATCAGTTTCCATTAATGGGCAGACCAAACAAATGATTATCCTTGACATTAGCAAGGAAAGCATTTTAAGAGTAAACTGAAAATACACGGGACTCATCACACACGAGGACACTAGCAGACAGTTCATCAGCAGTCATCTATCTATAAATCTGTATATGGGAACATATGAAACCAAAGGTAAGTTGCTACCAGTCCATACAACCGAAATAAAACTATATCTAAGTTTATTGTTCAGTCTTCCCATTTTGTATCACTTGAAAAACCTCGAGTTTTAAGGTATTCCAAAAGAAAGGACCTTTGCACATGGAAAGCTAATACAGTATATAAAAGGAAAGCTACAACCTTTCTGACCTGAAAATATTGATGTGATTAGTTGTTTCAACAATGTAAGTGCATGCATTATCATACAATCCACTGCTTGTACTCTTAAGTGATATAGCACTAATGTTAACTACATCCATGTCTGGGAATGACTGTGCCGTGTGCTTCTTTTGTACACATAGAAGACCCTTTCGAAGAAGAAACCTTTAACTGGTTTATCTATGTCTTCTCCAGTAACTGGGTTCAACACATCTTATTGTCCATCATAACAGCAAGTTTTATATAACGAAGGATAGCTGTATGATGTGGAAAGCACTAATTATCCATTTTTAATGATATGTTGATACTCTGCAAGCTGAGTTCACAAATTAAGGGCCGAGAAGAAGAGAAAAAGCACAAAAATGTGAGCAGCTACTGAAAGAAAATATGTGATCTCCTTCTGGCTTTAATGAAAAAAAATAGATTGCACATCTTCATCTGAAAGGCATCACTACTAAAACAAGCAAATGCATGCACACCATCCTCACCATGCCAAAAGGGAAGATTTCAAGTGTGAAAGGACGCAAGGAGGCAGCTGTTAAGTAACCAATATATTTGCTGTAACATAAAACTTTGTGCTCAAGGGACAACATACGGTACATTTCTGTAAAAGTAGATGGGTTCAGATTTATCCTTAAGAATTGGTTTAAAAATAAAGACAACGTAGAACCTAGTGATTGATGTATGCACTATACCTTATCCCACCAGTTTGGAAAACGAAAACAGGCTATTATTTATGAAACAGAAACTGGAATCTAATGAACAGCTATTAGGAAGGCAGTATTAAACACCTACCTACTGGCTGGCTTTGACTATACTGTACAAAAATCTGGTCACCTGTAACCCTGTCTACATGCAAACTAAGCATTCTTACTTGTTCCTGCTATCCTAAACTTGCAAGAGTTTGCAAACACATGATATGATCGGCCATTTGGTGTACCTCCTGTCCCCACAGCAAACTAATCCTTGTATCCTGATTATCTATCAAGTACAGTGGACCCTCGACTTACAGACGGCTCGACTTACAGACTTTTCGAGTTACAGACTTCTCTGGCTGCAAAATTTAGATTCGACTTGCAGCCAGAGAATCGACTTACAGACCAGAAAAAAACCAAAATGGAACAAAAATAGAATAAAAACCACTGGTTATGGGATTAATCGGTTTTCAGTGCATTGTAGGTCAATGGAGATTCGACTTACAGACTTTTCGACTTGCAGCCACCATTCCAATACGGATTAATTCCTTAAGTAGAGGGTCCACTGTATATGCTTTCCTTGATTCTCTGTGGAGGCACAGGGAAAGTGGGCCTTCTTCTCCCATGCTACAGATCCATGCAAAGCAAGTTTTACCTAGTTTACTCACAAGTAAGTTTACAGCAGGGACAGCAGCAGTGTTAGGGAAAAGCATTGAGGTGAAGTTTGGAGAGACAGAAGGGGGTAACCCCCCTCCCCCCCCCCTTAATTTCTCCTTAGCTGGGTCTCTGCTGAGGCTGCACTGCCTTATGAGGTGGAGCCCATGGAGTCAACATAGCCTTCTTCCTTGCTTTTTCTCTCAGATGTCATTCAGGAGGCTGGGTGACTTTCCTTTTTGTTCTTCTTAAAAAACTAAATGACATATCAAAATGGAAATACATCAACCTGGTGTGGTTTAAGAATTTCATTGCATTGATTACAGAAATATCAAAAATAAACAAGGATGAAAATAGGAGAGGGGTCTCCAAACCTATCCATTTTGAGAAAAATCAACCCAGAGTGCTCACTGGAAGGACAGATCCTGAAGCTGAGGCTCCAATACTTTGGCCATCTCATGAGAAGAGAAGACTCCCTGGAAAAGATCCTGATGTTGAAAAGTGTGAAGGCCAGAGGAGAAGGGGACGACAGAGGACGAGATGGCTGGACAGTGTCATTGAAGCTACCAACATGAATTTGACCCAACTCTGGGAGGCAGTGGAAGACAGGAGGGCTTGGCGTGCTCTGGTCCATGGGGTCATGAACAGCTGGACACAACTTAATGACTAAACGACATCAACATTCTCCATCTTCCCTTTTAATGTCACAATCCACCTAATACATCACAGGGTTGTCTCCTGTTAAAGCTGTGTCTTTTTGGTCAAAGTATCTGTCTGTAAAGGCTAAACAAAAGCTATTTTGCATTCCAATGAATTGTGACCGGATGGCCTAGCCCTATGTCAGTTTAGTGCAGTACAACCCTTAAAGGGATAGGATGGGTCATTCTAAGTAGAACCACAAGCAGGTGAGGTCTTTTCTTTCATGCCAAAGATCATCATTAAGGTGCCATATATCATAACCATACGCCAGTGTGGACAGGCTCACAGACTCAAGGTTGAGGACTTATCCCTTGCTTCCCCAAACCCTAGATCTGAAAATGAGGGGATTTATTCACCATTCCTCATTTCCCCATGCACATACACACACACACCATTTTAGCACACAAGAAGCCACACAAGAATCAGTTTTAGCTTGCCCGCCTTTAGATACCTACAGCTAAGCCTTCTGTCCTCTGCCAGTCTTGCCTTCCCTTTGGTTTTGTAGTAGTGGGGGGAGGACACTGGCCCATTGCTATGGTGATCCAGTAATATTATTTCTATTGTGCCAGTGTCACAGGATTCCTCATCACCATGGTGATTTGAGACGCTGCAGTTCTTTGCACCAGCATCCCAGAGTTCCAACCACAGCAGATGGGGAGCTGGGCCTCAACGCCACAACACAGGCCAAGTGTGATGAATGTCAGACAGAAGGTCATGTTACATTCACCAGTGGAATACAAGAATGATCTCCCTGCAATGATTAACCTTCAGCTGGCTCTAACCCATAGATCTTCCCTCATGAACTTCAACTACTGATCTGCAGGTTCTTAGAGGCTGCTGGTGGTGCAAGGGTTGGGGCAAACCCAAAATAAAGAGGCGCACACTCAAACCAAGACCCAAATTATCACTGGAAGACCATTTTGGCAGCAACCCCATGGCAAGCATACCACATTTTCCAGCGTTTACAAGAACCAAGTTCTAATGAAGTGTTTGAAATAATATCGATTTGAGTGCCTAAACAGATCACCCTATTTTTTTGACAGTGGCTTAACTTAAGTCACAAAACTAAACTCTAACTAAGATATATACTTAATGCATTTATACCCCAAATTAACCCATACCTTAACAACAGAGACCTCTATCTCAGTCCCATTTCAATACCCAAAACCAATTCAGAATCATCAAAATGAAACCATCTTTGAGGTAAGGTAGGATTTAAAAATGGCTGCTGCCTCACAGCAAGGGAATCTACTCTGCCTAGAAAACGGACATAGTTCAAGCCCGGGCATTTATTTTCTGGGAACAATGGGCAAAATCCAACTTATGCAAGCTCACTCCTGCTTGAGTGACGGGAGTTTCCTCTCAACAACTTCACAAAGCAATGCCCTTCCTTTATGAATATGCCTTTAGTAATACACTTTCTATTGCGCAAGACACCAGGAAGTTGTTGAACTGACATTCAAATAGTCATATCTAGTCCAAAGCAATTGGCTACCTGAGGCAAGAGACCAGATGACCTCCTTTCCTACATACAGAATTCAACCAGAGAGGCTGTCCAATTCTCAAGACTGGCAACAGGCTAGTTTGGGTTATGCATGATAGACTGTATGGTTACCACCGTTCTGCCTTCTAACATTTCACAGCTACTTTCTGCAGCTGCTTCCATGTGCCTGCTGCCTAAGGGAGCCACGTCGCCTTGCTGAAATGTAGGGCCACCCCATTCTAACGTGTAGTGTTTAGTTTGTTACATGCTGCCACATCATGCCCACCTATTAGGGTAACCCTAAAAGGGTTTTCAACTTGACTCACCTTCAGGGCCAGCACAAGACTTCTGCTGCCTAAGGCAGAGCAGGAAATGATCTCTCCCTCATTCCCAGCCCACCCAGATCAAGATGCAGAGCATCCAAAGCAGAGCAAGTTATTTTGACACCTAAGACAGAAAAAAAGTCACAAGCACCTCTTCCTCTACACAGCAATAAAAGAATACAATATTAGGGGAAATCAACTAAATGACAAAGAAACTAACTACTGTACTTTGTTCCCCTTTCAACGCCCCCCCCCAAGTCTACTGCTTCATCCTGCCTAACTGTAGGGCTGGCCCTACTCACATTAAATCCTGGAAAGATGGGCTGTAGTTCTCCCACTCCATTTTTCCATCTTTATGAATGAAAAACCTGTGGCCCACTGACCAAACAAAGACACAAAAGGCTCAGGACGGCCATGATCCTGTACATGGGGTGGCTATGGTTACTCAGGGAAGACACAGCCGTTTCTGTACATGCTCAGAAGAAGCCTGGCTTTCATACCGGGAACTCTTTTTAACTTGTGGCAACATCCGCAGCAGGTTCTGGGTCGGAGCCCCGGCTTGAAAAGATCCTCTTTCCTCCCCACCCCCAACCCCGAACTATCGATCTTGGCTCCCTGGCATGCCCTGAATCCCCATCTGGACCACCGAACCCCCGCAACGCAGGCCCGAAGAAAGTTCAGAAAGCCCCGGGCGCTCTCAACACGGACTGAAGACTTACGATCGCCTGCCGGAGCCTGCCTGCCTTCCTTCCCAACCCGGGGCCACGCCGGCGGTGCTTTCCGAAGGCGAGTCTCCCTCCTCCAAGCGCCTGGGTTAGAGGCGGGAGAAGGGCTGCCGGTGGCGAGGAGGAGGAGGAGGAGGCGGCGGCGGCAGAGGAGGAGCCAGGCTCTCCCGTAACCTGGGTCAGCACCCTTGCCCGCTCACCCGAAAAGCCACTCCGAGCAGAAGCCAGAGAAGAGGCCGGGCGGACAGAGAAGCTGGCCCGGCGCGCCGGAGGCAGGGAGCGGAGAGACCGAGGAGGTCCTTCGCCAAGCGCCAAGGCCGCTCGGATCTCGCCCCGGGGGCTTTGCCCAAGCGGGGAGCCGCGAAGGAGCCCGCCGTCGCCACCGCCCTCTACTAGGCCCTGATCCAACCGTGAACGGTCCGCGGTTCCTCTTTCTTCACCCGCTGCTGGCGGCGGCGGCCTATCTTTAGCCATCACCCTCGGCCGCCTCTGTTGCCTTTTCGCCACCCCGTTCCCCGCCCTCGCAGGCACGGCTCTCCCGCCCGTCCCTTGCCGGCAAAACCCGGAGTGGCGTCTCCCTCACCTCGGCTTCTGGGCTCCCCGCCTCCTAGGGACTCCCCATGCTTCTTCTTCCTCCTCCTCCTCCTCGCTGGGGCTCAGTCCCTTCTTGGCTTCTCCTTTCTCGCGGCGCCGTCAAGCGAGCCTTTCCTCCCCGCGCAGCCTTGCCCGCGCCTTGGAAGGGGGAACGGAGCCGGGACCTTTGCAAGGCAGCGGGCTGGCCTCTCACGCCCTTCTCCTCGCCGCTGCTTCCTGAAGGCGTGCCGCCATGAGCCCGCGGAAAGCGAAGGAGCAGGTTTCCCCGGGTGTCGTGAGGAGGAGGGGACACGTGGGAAGACGACTTCCCACTCCACCCGCCTCACACACGTGTTAGCCAGCGTTGCAAAGCAACCTTCCTTCCCCAGCGAGGGCGGGGGAGAGCTCTGCTGCTCGGTGACATTTGGAGCCTGTAAACAAGTCTTCTGCCAAGACCCAGCAAAGAGGCCGGGACTTCTTGGAAGGGAGGAGAGGCTGAAGTAGGGATAGTATTCCAGTCAGAGAAAAAAAAAAGAGTACAGTTTCCCACTTGCCCAACTGTCAGAAGTTTTAAGGGGTGGAGTGTATTTATTGGTATTCTCGAAGGCTTTCATGGCTAGGATCCGGTGGTGGTTGTAGGGTTTTTTGGGCTGTTGGGCCGTGTTCTGAAGGTTTTTCTTCCTAACATTTCACCAGTCTCTGTGGCTAACATCCTCAGAGGACAGGAGTTAGAACTCTCTGTTTGTGGCCAATACAAACAGTATTCAGGCCCACCACAAAATACAACAAATGTTATGGTCAGCAAAGGACAAAAGGGACCCACCTCAGCACTGCAGGAGTATAATGGATACCTTGCAGTTGTGGCCAGGGATATATTAGAATCACAAAGCGCAGCATCCACACCAGAATCAAAGAACATGAATGACACTGCAGACTAAAACAACCGGGAAAATCGGCAGTAGCTGAACATGCCCTGAAACAAGCTGGACATGAAATCCTATTTCAAAACACAGAAGTAATGGACAACATCAGCAATCATTATGTTAAGACTGCACAGGGAAGCCATTGAAATCCACAAACACTAGCAGAGCTTCAACAAAAAGGAATAAAGTCTAAAACTCAACAAAGCCTGTCTCCCAGCACTGAAAAATACAGCCTGCAAAAGGTCAATGAACTGTACCTGGCTGCAAGGACAGGTGATCACTGCACACAAAAGACCAGCTAATGACACCCATCAATCACAGTGACAAGTCATCTCTTCCCCTTATCACAACAATACACTCATAACAAAAAACACTCTGATCACCATAGTCACCCAATCTCCTGAAAAAGGACAAAAAGCTGGTCCCACATCTATAAATACTCAACTAGCCCACAAACTGTACCAGAGCACAGAGTTCTGACTCCTGTCTCTGCAGATGCCAGGAAGAAAAACCTTCAGAACACGGCCGAACAGCTCAAAAACCATACAACAGCCATGTATTTATTTGCTTTCTTAGGCTTACACATTTTTATTTGCCATCCTTGGAAAGATGTGGTGGATGGGAGGACAATATTGTTTTTCAGGAAAGAGTCAGGAAAATTAAAGGTTGGTCTAGAAATTCGAGGAGGCAGTTAGAAATTCAAAGGAGAAGATGGGCAAGAAGGACAGAATGGCATATTTTGGAAGATGACGTGCCTGGCTGGAGCAATCCTGAACAGAAACAGTCCCCACTGCAATATTTTGTTGCAAGTTTCATTTAAATATATGCCAGTAGCAAACTCATTTTTCAGCTGTGGCTTTTATGTAGCCAAAATAGCACCATCCACACAAAGGAAGGAATGTCAGCAGGCTTGTGGACATCTCAAGATGATAAAGCACCACACCTTTGAAGATTTAGTATCACTGCCCTGGATATAGATTTGTTGTTACTCTTAGCTCAGCCCTGTAGTTCAGCAAGTACCATATAAGTCATAAGTGCTCAACCTTTTCAATTCCTGATGCCGCACCTTCAGAAGACTGTGACTATACATATGGCGACATGCAGAAAAATGAAATTCTATCAATCTACAGATTCCGCCCCCTCCAAATGTACAAAGCAACCCTCAGTTTTAGGCATGTCTACTCAGAGGCAAGCTTCAGTGCAGCAACTTTTGGCCATGCAAAGTATAGATTTTAAACAAAAACTTTCAATTTCCTCATATGCTCTTTCTAGGATCTGTTTAGGGTTAAAAATTAGAGTGCTTTAAATTTTAAATGTCAGTCGTTTTTATTTCTGATCACTGGTCAGACATAAGAATGAGGTTTTCCTGCCCAGTTCTGAAGAGGGACTTCTCCCCCAACAACTGGCAAGCACTGGTCTTTTCTCTGACGCTTAACCACTCAGCTGAGTGCAGAGTAAAAGTAGGTCAGAACCAGACAAGCGCTGGCTGAGCATCCTGACTCTGCCGTAAATGACCAGGAGTTGCATGCAGGTAAATAACCAGGCTGTCCCTCTTCTCTTAGAAATCGGGAGCAGTCAAATCCCTTCTCCACAGCCAGGAGACAAATCCAACTTTTCAACCCTTCTCTCTCAGCACCCCACCCCACTCCACTTGGCAGATTAAAAACAAGCAAACTAACACCCAGCAGCGGTGGTGTATTTAATTCTGTGATCAGTGAGTGATACTGGTGGTTTCATTTTTTGTTTTGAAACTGGCCTTGTGATTTTTAATCCCTTGCTTTTAAACAACATTTTGAATGTTTTTATTTCTAAACCAATCTATAAGTTTTAAAATAAATATTGACCAGAATGCTATCGGGGTTTATATAAGGTCTGCGTAAGTTGCTGTAGCTAATTGATGAGGTGTCAGGGTGAATCTTTGGTGCACAATTAGGCACATGATGAGGCACACAACCAAGGCATGCCTTGGTGCCGTGTCAATTAGTTGCATCAAACCATCAAACCTTAACAAGGTTTCTGGCCTTTTGGCAACCACCGATCCTTTTTATACTCAGCACAAACAGAAATTAAAAATTAAATATCCCCCTACCTTAGGAAAATGAAAACTTGATTCACATCTCTGACATAAATGAGGGGCAGACATTTTTCTGATGCTATAATTTTTTAATGGAAAATTTCCCACACCATGTGTTTATGCATATTGGTTTGGGCTGTTGTGCTACAGTCAGTCGTGTTAGATGGGCTAAATACAGAATATACATTTTATAAGTTACTATTTTATGGCAAGTACTGTATTGACAAACTATGGTGCTGAATGATCCATGGGTGAACTGAAAATTAAAGAATTACTTTGCCTTCCTTTGTTCAATGTATCTGGCTTCTGGCAGGGTTTGAATCAGACTTATATTTAGTATAATTGCCCTCTATTGCTAAACATCTTCCATAAAAAAAGAGGAAAAAAACAAACATGTTTGATCAGCTAGCATTATTTAGCACATACTAAATAAGGTATTTTAGCAGACATTCTTAGTTTTTTTATTTTCAACCAGGATTAATGAGATATATATTTAATTGGTCATAATAATAATTTTGAAATACCTGGGATTTTTTAATTTATGTTTTGTTTCTATGTTTTCTTTGCAAATTCTCAAATTTCACATGTAAAATAAAACAACTGCATTCGTCAAGAAAGAAAATTCAAGAACAAGTAATGCCCTGGGATATTCATGGCAGTCTTTAAAAGGCCAGTTCTCTTAAGAGGAAAAAAGCCAGGAGCATTCTGATATGTCTATAACAATCTGTATTTTTGGTTCTCTAAAATAAATGTACTAGTTGAACAGCAATTCTGGGACTGCAGCAACAAGTGAACACAAACAATGATGACTTGAAGTCAGGAGTCCTTAAACCAACTGAATTCACTTTATGACAAAATTCAAAATATTTACTTCATATTTTTCCAAGCGGTTTCAGAGTCAAACCGGGTAAATGTTCTTAAGCTTGACCCCTTGGGAATGAATGTTGTACTTAAAAGGGAACTGATAGCGATACACTCAGATTTTAATTATTCCATATTTATACTGCTCTTTCTTCAACAGTGCCATGCGTAGTATCACATTTTTACTCCTTAGGACATAGGCTAAGGAGTCATTGGCTCACCAAACGACATGTAAGGAATGCAACATATGGACTGAATCTGTGCCCTACAGCATGCCCCAGAAACATGCAAAACACACTGGGATTTTTCAGCAGAAATCGGGGATAAAAATTGACACAGAATCTGGTCCATCTTAGAGGGACAAAGGTTTTAAGTAAGAAATAATTTTAAATTCTAAGTCACTATTCAGGTTTTAAAAAACAAATATCGCACAAACCACCTCTGGTTGTTCTTACAAATGCTTTGTCTGATACTAGCAAGAAAGCCTGCAACAGGCACAACGTGCTGTAGTAAAAATTTAACCTTTAGCTGTGTTGCATTCCCTTTAAACATGGGTTTTGGTGCCTTTTGAGAGTTTCCTCACACTGGCCTCTATTAGAAATTACTTTATTGGTATCAGAGTTTAAAATTATGGATGTATATGAAATATAGGAAAACTAAAAACAAAATGTTAAGATAATTACATAATTTTTGACCAGAAGCAGGCTACTTCAATGGCATTATCTCAGCCATTTCCTTGATCTTATTTTGAACAAGTGATGGGGCATAAATCACAGGCACAGAAGTACTCCACAGTCACAAACATTTATTCTATATTCAAGGAGCCCCATTTTGCCCGATTATTCTTTGATCTTCCTGCTTCACTTTGAAGTCTCTTAAGTGACCTCCAGATGGTCCAGCTAGCCATGTCCTGGTGGGAAATATCCTTCAGTAAATATCCATTCAACAAGGTATGTTGTTTTTTGTTCTCCATAGGTTTAGCCTAGCCTCTTCTGGTTTCATATTTAGAGCTTGAGATGTGTGCATGTGATAGGGTTCTTGTTTTAGGATAGGCAGTTCCTTCCCTTTAACAAAAATCACCACAGGAGACTGTGCAACATTGGACAATGGTTTAATATCTTTTAAAGGTGTACTGTGAACAACAGCTTCAGCAGGACCAGCAATCATAAATGCTTCAGACCACATCTCATGTAACCAAGGGATCTCAAATGAGTCCTTTAATGTGGGGACATACCAAACCTCTCACGATTGGTAGGTTTCTACATGGGCTGACTCCTCACCATGCAAATAGTCCCACAACAAGGGTGTTGAGCTTAGTCATTCTCAGGATGTGTTGAGCACATAGGGATCAGATCTGGACATACCACCTTCATCCAAGGGCCTTTCCTTCTCAGATAAACTCACACAGTCCATTCCAAAGGTTCTACCTCTCCTAACAGCACTTCAATTCCCGTGCCTTCCTTTCCCCTTGGATATCTCCTCCCTCTATCGTCCTTTGCCTCTCCTTTTTGGAGGGAAAGAGAATACATAGGGGCCATCAGCAACCCGTGGCAATGGCTTATCTTCCTCTCTATCTCCCATCTCGGGACTTTCCCACTCCTCTTCTCCCTCTTTATACCTTCTAACCTGGCCACAACTTTCGCCTCCTCTGTCATTAAGAAGCCCTCCACTATTGGTTGCTCCTTTCCTGCCACTGGCTTCCTGCTTCCCTCTTCTCCTAACTCCTCACCTTCTCCTCCCAACTCCATGGTTTGGACCATCGAAGACAATAAACTAAAGATGGTGCCACATCCTTCAGCCTTGAGTGAGGGGATGTCTCACTTCTAGGTTCAGCCACTTTCATTGGTTCCTCTTCACAGTGCAGAAAACCTTTCCTCAGTTTTAACCATTATCTAGAGGGTGGTGTCCATGACTTACAAATAACACTAAACCAGAATTTATGTTGTCTAATTGAAGTTTCTATAAATGAGTGCACCTAGACCAAAAATCCTCTTTGAATCTTACTATATGGGATAATTATTGCTCAGTCTCCAGTATAGCATTTTGGGCACAGTTTTGAAGTGTGTGATGTCTTCTTGACCACAGAGATTCCTGGATTAGATAAATTATCGATATGTTTCTATCAGACTTCAGGCCTGGATATGTGACAATCTTTAGTTCTCCTGGTAGATGATACTATTTGACATATACATGAAACCATTGGGAGAAGTTGCCTGGAGTTTTGGAGTTCAGTGTCCCCGGTATGCAGATAACAACCAACTGCATCTCTTCTTTCCACTAACACTGGAATGGCCTGTCATGAACAGCACCGGCAAAACAAAACAAGGCTGCCCATTATCCAGACTGGTACTGTATAGCCATTTCACGAAAGCCATCAAGGAAGACAAGAGAGGTCAACAAGACAGGTCAACAATAAACAAAGGTTATTTTAAAGTAAAACAGAAATGATGTTGCATTTACTGTCTCAAATTATGAAACTGAAATTCTTAGAATAACACATCATCACATATGAAAGATTACAGGTCTTGTAGGAAAAACTGAACATTTTGAGCCAGAATATGTCATTAGAACAGCAAACAGAAATGTCAAATATCTACAAATGTGTATTCCAAATATAACTGGAAAACTCATTAACTCGTACTGTGCTTGCATGACCAAAATTATGAAAGAAAAATCAGAGAGAAAGAAGATATTGCATCCCTTCCGACCACGTAAGATATTGGCTTTGATTATTCTTCTCAGAATATTGTATCTATTCCAGAACCTGGCAGTGACAATATCAGATAGGAACACAGAATAACTGAGTTGGAAGGGGCCTATAAAGTTATCAAGTCCAACCCCCTGCTCAATGCAAGAATCCAAATCAAAGCAGATCTGACAGAGGGTTGTGCAATTTTCTCCAGTGTTGGAGCACTCACCACCTCCCAAAGTAATAATTGGTTCCATTATCATACTTCTCAATAAGTGGCAAAGTCTTAAGTTACCATGTATGCATTACAGAACAAAGCCATGATTAATCAAAAATAACTTTTGTTGGCAGATAGATGCTGGAGGGCTAGGCATAACTAATTTATATTTGTAAAAGATATTTCAGTTGAAACAACATTTGCACAACAAATTATTAACTCCTCCTAGATTTATAGTCTGAGTAGAAGGCCTAATTGTCCTGGCCTGGATCTGTCTAGATTGTGCTATATAGGGTAGCTCTGAGGTACAGTATGTCATCTGGGGCAATCTTTTCGTCTATATGCAAGGATTGGTCACACCACAGCAAAAGCAACCCTATTTAACATGATCAAGACAGATCTCCTTTTCTTTTAAAGAAAAGGAAAAACAACAGCAACCCCCCTTGTCTCCTCCTTTTTTGTTTTGCTTAAGCCACTTGTTTTAAAAAATGAGGAATTAGGGGTAATGGAATATGAAATCTAAAACCTGAGGTTTCTTTGTGAGTGCCTGGGAAGCTGGCTGAGAAAGCAGGGGTTAATCCTGGTGAAAAACAGAAGGACAATTCACACTTTCAATTGACCTCCTGTTAAAGAGCACTACAAAGAAGGACCAAGAGGAAACTAACACCTCCACTGTAACTCTTGATTTAAAAAACCAGTTCATTTCTTTTCTTAGAACCATGCAAATTTAGGGAGGATTAAAGCTGTGGGAAAAGAAGGGACCGAAAGTACCTTTTGGTTTGGGTAAACAAGAAAAGGGATTAAGATGTTGATTGGAACAGTTCTGGAATGTGTTGTTTAAGGTACAAGAGATTACGAAAACTGGTTAGACAGCCTGTCCTACCTCTAAGAAGGGGCTTTGCTCACATGACATCTGCTTGCCGTCCTACAAAGCCATGCCAGGAAGGATGCACTCTGTGTATGACCCAGAACTATGATATATCTCCATTAAGGTGTAAATACTGGGTAGATATGTTTACCCTTTGTTATTTTCTGGTGGGAATTCTAGAAAGGGGTGAGATTGTCTCTGTGTTTTGCTACAAGTATCTTTAGCAACGTTTTTGTTACATTTTGGAATTTTTGTCGTTAACCTCTTTCTTCCCCTTTTTTAAATAGAATACAAAAAATCCTCTCAAGCAACTGCCTGGATTTTGGGGCTTAGAGCAGGGACTATGAGATAATGTTCATCCTCCTATCCCTGCCTCAGTCTTCTCTTTGACTGCAATCCCGGAAGTAGCTGGGACATATCCTTTTTGAAGAAGAGTATATTCTTCCAAGGTATCCATGCAGTAATACAAAGTATTTGAGGATTGATTGGTCTTGAATGCCAGCTGAGAGCCATTAACAATACAAAAATCCTGCTCTTCATCTGTTGATATGAACTGATTCAGTTGCCTACATCTTTGTACCCACCTTATGAGGGGGTTGTTATTGGGGAGTATCAAAAGGAGCATCTCAACCTTCAAATTTAGTATTACACCACTGTTCACATAGTCATATCAGAGGTGCACAAATCAGTTTTGTTCAGCTCTTACATAGTACAAGAGCTACATTTGCTGAGGATCCTCCTGATGATGACATTGTAACTCAATTCTGGGGCAGGTTTTCATGACCTTTAGCTTTACAACACAATGGAGCTAAAAAATAAACCAGAATAAGAAAATTGTAAGAGTGACCATTGACTGAATTCTGTCCATATTTTTGAGAGGAGCAAAAGAAAAGGTGTTTCCACAAATAATGAGTAGCAGCCGTTTAAATAGTATATAATGCATGTGGTAGTTCTTGAAGCTTTGACTTTTAGCAACATGTTTCTGTTAATCTGCAATACTTCTGTGCATGACATTTAAGCCCCACCATGTGTACAAAAGATCTAGCAAAGGACTGAGATAATGCTATTGAAGTAGTCTGCTTCGGGTCAAAAATAGTCTAATTATCTTATTTTAATTTGTTTTTATTTTATTTTACCTATATTTCATATACAGCCATAAATGTAAATTGTGCAATGTTCTGATGCGAAGAAAGAACCTGCAACAGAAGGAGAATGAATAGGTTTTTATTGTACATCCTCATAACTAGTTGAACCAGCCTAAGGCTACTAACCCTACCTTACCAAGGATTAAATTCAACTGAATTCAATTTGGCTGACTTCATAGTAAAGGTGTGCTACAATTTTGCAGCTACTGGATGTAAAAATACATTGTGAAGAGATAAATACACATGTTACCTACAACCAGTTCCAAAAACACTAATTTCACTAAGAAATTGTGATCCTGAGCTCAAAATGCTTTCTTAAACATTCTTAGCAGGAACTAAGTTGAATCAAAATCAACAGGAGTTGCTTCTCTAAGTGAGTGTATCTAGGATAGGGGTGTTTGTGACCTTTTACTGTTTCGTAAGCTTCTGTGCTCTCACGATGCTTAAAGGGACACCGTCAGAATAGGTAGGCCTTGAAAACTTTAAACCACATTGACAAGTTGTTCTATCTGACCAATACGACCCTAAATGTTGCAGCAATTGTTTTGCTAGTTTCCTGTTTTGCTGGTTCCCTATATATATAAACTGGGCTTTGCTACAGGCTCTACGTTGTCCATTTATTCTGTTTACCTACACAGACAGATGCCTAATTCTAATTCTCTCTCTCTCTTTCTGTCTGTGAGCTGTTAAGCAGAAAATGGATGCACCTGTATGGGAGAGAGGTTATTATGGTGTAGCTGATATTTATGATTTCCAGGGAAACAATGTCAATATAACATTCTAATGGAAGCTTTGAATAAATCTAATCGCCATGTAACATCTGTGTCATCTTGTTAAAAGATTTTATCTAGTACCTGTCTGCTCAAGCTTTGTAACGTGCGTCAGATCGAAGTGTCAAGACAGGAGAATTCATTAAGCAAAAACAACAGATAATTAAGCTAGACTTACAAAACACCTGGTACTCAGATATTGTTTCCAATACAATATAGTTTTGTACATTGCAGCAAAATATTCTTAGAAGCTAGCAGAATGCCCACAAAAAAAGTGGTACATTATTAGGGAGCTTGGCACTCTGGCCAACTTTATACCTGTGTGGGTTGGCAACTGAGCATCCGTATTCCTAGCAGAAATATCTTTCATCTTCTGCTATTTTCACATCTTTTTTCTTTCTTTCATCTCAGCTTTGGCTTTGTGTCAACTGCCTCAGCATCTTCCTTCAAATTCTTGCTACATCTGGTGTTCTTCTCTTGCCCCAGAGCATCTTTGTAGGCCTCCCACTAAGCCTCTTTCCTTCTTCTATTCTGCATTTTATTGACACATACCCCCCAATCTCCCACTGTTGTCACTGTCTCTTTCTCCTCTTGACCCGCTCAATGAGGTCCTACAACTCTGTGGAAACACACTGTAGGGAGTGAGTTATTTTATTGTGAGTGGAGGAAATTCAAATACTCTTTGATCCTGAAGTCTACGATGGAAGTTGTTACAAAGCTCTGGGTCCACACTGTAGATGTCCTGACCGTTGGTCAGCTTTGTATGTCCGTATTCAGTCTTCATAATTTATTTCCAGATGTTTTCTATGGCATTGAGTTGGCCTTTTATTCAGGCTGCCATAGACATGAGGTCCTAAATATACGTGGAGTACAATCTCATTGCTGTTCAACTCTTTGATTATCTCCATGGAGTGCCCATCAACTGCACCACAGTCAAGATATAGAAGTTTCTAATCAAGAGGATGTGAATGGGTAAACAGAAATCTACAACCAGTTGATGTCAGAAAGGCAACCAAGTTCATTAAACTGACTTTTGGCCGTCAATTTCAAACTGAAGCCTCACATACAAACAGCAATGAACACGTCACACATGACTGAAAAGAGATGGTCATTTTGGGTGTTAAAGATAGTAAACAATCCTTATTAACTCATTTTCCTTCTCACAATGGGATTTCCCAAGAAGTACATTGCTTGGCTGCAACATTCCCTCTAAGCCACACAGGCTCGCACTGCTTCATCAGGCATGCACAGCTGACCCAGTGATCTTTCCCATTTACTTCTGGTCGTGGCCAGAATCCCACACGCAAGGGGCGGAGCTTCCACACAGCATTCCGGAGAATTATAGGGAACATTGCTTGGCAGTGAGATTTGAAAAATAAGCCCTTATTTCCCCTCAAGTGACCAATCACAAAAGCAAGCACACTACATGGGAAATTGTTGAATAAAAATATGTCTTTCATCTCCTGAGCACACAGTTGCCAGCACAGAAACGGACCACTCTTCTTAAAGATCTCTAGCAAAGGGCTTTTCAAGCAGGGGTGGGGGGGAGGCTATAGGTCCCTACTCTGCACAAAGGGCACCATGCTGCTATTTGTGTGATGGAATCAGCCCAGGGTGTCCCATTTGTTTAAAAAAAAAGTATAAAGGAGGAAAGAAGCACAGGCTAGAATCAGAGATGGGCAGGAACCAAGATTCACTACAGTTTGGTGATCAGGCCCACAGGTGTTGTGTGGGTGCTCCAGATTCCCTGCCTCACTTGTTCCCACGGGCATCCACTCCGAGGAGGGTGCTGGGTAGGGAAGCCCAGGGCGCTGCCTCTGAGTGGGCACCCATGGGAGGAGCCACAGCACAGTTCATGCCCATCTCTAGCTAGAATCCAATTCATGTTGACATGAGGTTTGCATAATGGACAAGCGCTGGGGTGCATCTTAGTGGCAGAATCAGGCACATGGCCAGGCAGTTAGCTGCAATTAGCCGTACTAGGTATGCAGATACCTTATAATGTAATTGTTTAACATTAATAGTAAACGGTAGGTAAAGGTAAAGGTTCCCCTTGACAATTTTTGTCCAGTCGTGTTCAACTCTAGGGGGCAGTGCTCATCCCCATTTCCAAGCCATAGAGCCAGCATTTGTCCGAAGACAATCTTCTGTGGTCACATGGCCAGTGCGACTTAGACACAGAACGCTGTTTCCTTCCCACTGAGGTGGTCCCTATTTATCTACAGTACTTGCATTTGCATGCTTTCAAACTGCTAGGTTGGCGGGAGCTGGGACAAGCGACGGGCGCTCACTCCATCGCGTGGATTCGATCTTACGACTGCTTGGTCTTCTGACCCTGCAGCACAGGCTTCTGCGGTTTAGCCCACAGCGCCACCACGTCCCTATAGTAAACAGTAGCTTCTCACAACTGTATGACTGAACGGTGTTCTCCTACAGCAAGGTTGGGCAACAGCCTCCTTGGAACCTGCCAGCACTCCTCATCACAGGCCCTTATAAATAAAAGAAGAAAAGAAAAGAATGCTCAGAAATGCTCCCTGTGAGTGGGAAGAGTTACTTAACCCTTCCCCTGGGCTATTTTCTAAATGGTCCCCTGCGCTGGTACAAACCAAGGCAGGTGGGACTAATACAAGTTCCCTTATTCCTAGTTCCTTCAGTAGTATACTAGATTTCTGGGAGGTAGTTAGATAAGGAATGGTGCTGGAAGAAGGGTTTAAGGAATCTTGTTACTCCAAAGCCAGATGTAGCTGGGGCTTGTGGGAACTAGTTTCCATGCTGGAATCTTTTGTTTTATTGGTTCCCCCCCTCCCTTGACTATTCGCTGTTTAGATGTTTTTCATTATCATCTTAGCACATTTTGTCTGACAACTCTACAACTTGTGTCACTAGAGTTTTAGAAGAACAACTTCCCCATAGTTATGATCATGCATCTGAGTTTGCTTGTTTGTTCTTATCTTCAGGAGGAAAAATCCGTCAGACTACTATTCATGTAAGCAAGTAGCACAGCTCTTTTGTTGTAAAAGGAAATTAATACATCTTCAGGAAGAAGATGAGCTGAAGAAAGCATCCTGTTCCTTCATTATAATGCAGTATGATCTGATGCTGTAACACCTTATCTTACAAGAGGATGTCTATTCCCTATGTAATTTAGATACGACAAAAATGAGCCGCAATAAAATTTATTCTTATTAGATGACCTTTTACCCTGTTGCTCGGTTTTTGAGTCTTACATCTTTCAAGGCACAATTCTGTAGCCATTAAAAAAAAACCACAGTGGGAGTGTGTAGTATATTGTTTGTACAAAATAAGACCTGTTTCTTTCTTGTTAGTTTAATGAGCCTCCTCAACAAAACAAGTCAATTTCTACTTCACCAATTACGTATTACTATTAAAATACAATAGCAGTATCCTATTGAGGAAACATAGAGCAGGGTTCCTTTAATGTAGGGTTCCTTTAATGCAACATGTCTCCTACTAGTTGGGAGACTGGTCACACAACAATTTACACCACAAGGGGCCTGGTGTATTGGGAGAAGCATTCGTACAATTATCTTTCCACTCCATTCAATATGTTAGTTGGATGGCTTCAGAAGAACATCGGCTGAAATCCTCTTGGTGTAACTTACACCGTGCAAGTAGGATGATATCATCATCCAGCAAGGGAAAAATTAATTTAAATTAGACATTTCATATTCTCCTCCCTTTCTGCTTCAGGTTGTGAGGGTCCCCAGGGCCCCCTTTTGACTTGGGGAAGCCTTTTGGAGTCTCAGAATTATGGGGGCTGTCTTTAATAGCCAAACATTGCTGTGGGTTCACCGACAGTGATCCTGATCCCAATGGTAGCAATCTGGCAGCATTTTTAGCTATTAAAGCCCCCCCCCAACCCCCTTAAATAAAGACCTTCCTATCTTTAAAGGGATCCCTAGAGATCCTTGGAGCCTGAAGGACCGGATAGGAAGCTTTCAATTAATTTAAATTATATATTAGCATTGTTAGATGATGACATCCTCCTACCTACACAGAGTAAAGTTGTGCAAGAGGATTCCAGAAAGGGAATGTATTGGTGGTATGACATATGAAGTAATACAAAATACTTTTTGTATTTCCCTTCTCTTACGAGTTTAAGGATTTTCATCCTCTGTTTTAAAATTATAGTGATTTAGTGGCTGAAATCCTGTTCGTAGCGTGCTTGGTATGTGTGTGCATGCCCCCCCCCGAGGGGCTTGAATAAAAAGATTTTCTTCCTGGTGAAGTGGAAGTTGCCTCACAGAAGCTCACTAAGTTAGTGTCCTGTTGATCCAACAGAGTAGCAGTAATGAGTCACACTCTAGGGGCAGAAGAAAAACAACAACAGGTGTCCTAAATCTACGGACAAAACCGTGTGAACGCTGGGTTTCTGACAGGGTGTTAGTGCAGCCAGATCTGAGGACAGGAGTCCCTGTGCATGAAGTGGCAACTTGCTGAAAACAGGCTGGGGACTCTCTCACTACCCCAATGGCAATGCCCTTGAAGTGACTTCCAAATATGAAAACAGAAGCAATTAATGATATCATAATGGTTCCCCCCCCCCCCAAAATCAGCCAGCTATGTCAAAATGTTAAAAAATAGTAGAATGTTGTCAGCCACTGCCAGCAATAAAATAAAACTTCGGAGATCAATAATAATAGTTGGAAGTAAACTGTGTTAGCTAACTAAATTAGATTGGGGTGGGTGGGTAATGGGAGAGTAACTCAGACTAAATTTTATCCAGACTGGTTTTATTAAATTTTATTTAAACTTCAGCTCTTCATTAACTGCTAGAAATGTTGGGACTTATATTTCTTACGTTTGAGCTGAAATGTAAAATTAACCCCCTTTATGTTAGTTTATCACACTGAATAAAAACCTGAAAAACAGCACTAATGGCAGCAACGTTTCCCCTGCTGTATGTAACATTCCACTAACAATCCTCCTCCCGTCCCTTTGCTGAAGGCAGCAGCGTCAGAGAAACAAAGTCTACAGGCAGATTCCCTCCTCGTTCCCTCATAAACAGCTCACCTTCTATAGAAATGAGAGGAGAAATCTACGTGTTCTCCTGACCGCAGCTTGGTTTTGATACATTTGGAAACCTTTCTGTGAGTGAGGTGGTGACCACACTGGCAAATAATATGTGAAATGCTCCAGGATTGGGACAGTCAGATTCACTTTATTTTCCGTTGACTACACAACATACAAATCAATGCAAATCAGCCTTGAAATTGTATCTCCAGTTTCTTTTCCTCTGCTGATGGGGTACATCTTTTTTTTTTTTTGTAGTGAATGCATTCACATTGATTCAGGTGGTATGATCAATTGATGCAGAAAAGCATTCATTGGGATGCTGGTGTTTGGTGGGGTGGGAAAAGAGGAAGCAAAGGGGCTCTCAAAGAAGGTCAATTCCCCTCAAATGTATTATGAGACCACCAAGGAGACAGCAAGTAATAATGCTAGTTCTTTCCTTTTTTTAAAAGCCTTGGTGCTGGGACTGCAACAGAATTGCTCAGCACATAACAGAGAAAAGAGAGACTGGAGGAAATTGCTAATCAGCATTTCTTTGCAGCTTGCAAGACCCCAGTAGCTCTGATATAGCCATGTCTCCTGCAAATCTGGACAGTTACGGCAGAAGCTGCCATAACAAGTTGCAAACAAAGGCTGATTGCCAATTTGTGCAGGGAAACCTTACTTCCCAAGTGTGAATTTACAGCAGATCCATCTGGATTTTTCTGTACAGTCACACACACACAGAGCAGTGTGCTAATTATCAATTTTAGACCAAAGAATCCCAATGAGTTTACTTTCATTCTTTTGATCTTGAAGAAAACGGAAAAGCATTGGGGCTATAAAAGGTATATTGCATAGACAAGGATGCAGCATAATACACTGTAACAAAAAGACATACTTAGATGCCCTAATAAACTGGAGTGCCCCTGAGTTCAGCTGGGTGAGATCTTATTGAGGCCACAGACCACACAAATTGCTGCTTCTCTCTGCTATGACAGAGGGGCACCCAAAGGTCTCTTATACAGTGGGGTCTCTACTTAAGAACGTCCCTACTTAAGAACAATCCATCTTAAGAACAGCTCCATTTGCTAAATTTTGCTTCTACTTGAGAACAGAAATCCAAGATAAGAACAGGAAAAAAAAAAACCTTTCCTGCTCTTTTTTTAACCTTAGGTCATCTTAGGTTAAAAAAAAAATCTCCCCCTAGTGGTAGAGTACGTATTAACCAGCTTTGCATTAGTTCCTATGGGAACTAATGCTTCAGTGTACGAACACGCCTCTACATAACAAAAAAACAGCCAGAATGGATTAATTGGTTTTCAGTCCATTCCTATGGGAAATTTTGCTTCAACTTAAGAACGTTTCAACTTAAGAACACCATTCCAAAACGGATTAAGTTCTGAAGTAGAGGTTCCACTGTAGTTTCTATGGACGGAAAAGAGCAGATACGGATTAAATGGTTTTCAATGCATTCCTATGGGAAATGCAGATTCAACATAAGAACTTTTCAACTTGAGAACCACCTTCCAATACGGATTAAGTTCTTAAGTAGAGACCCCACTGTACCTTAACCCATCGCTACATTCAAAATGGCAGGAGGAATGGGAGAAAATAGTCAGCCAGTTTACCTACCTACTCCATTTTACCAGATTACCATCTAATTCTGATAAGAAAACAGACTCTTAGAACAAAAGGTACAGGATGAGGCATGTGTTTTTGTCTATGCCCACTGTTCCCACTAAACTGATATGGCATGCATAGAATGGTATTTTATACAGCCATGTACCATTTATTTTATACAGCCATGTAGGGACGTGGTGGTGCTGCGGGTTAAACTGCTGAAGCCTCTGTGCTGCAAGGTCAGAAGACCTGCAGTCGTAAGATCAAATCCACACGACAGAGTGAGCTCCCGTTGCTTGTCCCAGCTCCCGCCAACCTAGCAGTTCAAAAGCATGCAAAATGCAAGTAGATAAACAGGTACCCCCTCAGTGGGAAGGTAAATGGTGTTCCGTGTCTAGTCATGCTGGCCACGTGACCATGGAGGAGTGTCTGCAGACAAAATGCTAGCTCTCTGGGTTGGAAATGGAGATGAACACCACCTCCTAGAGTCAGACACGACTGGGCAAATTGTCAAGGGAACCTTTACCTTACCATTTCAGTACAAGTGACCCAAAATGTGGCACTCGGCCACAGCTGCATGGGTTGAAAGCTTTGTTTGTGGACACCGTCCATGTCAGAGAAATAAGATCCCCAAGAGGGATGTCTGATCTGCTTGTAGGTTCCCCTTTCAACTCACGTTGGGCACTGGCCATCCCTTTTTACGCAATGGCTTCTGCCATCTTTCTATGCAGAAAATCCCTTTCTGTCATGAGTCATCTTGCTCCTGCCAGTTTAATCCCATAGTCTGGAAGTGAGGATTGGGGAATTCCTTTATCCACTTATCCTAAAAATGTTGCCTTGTCATCATTTCAGAATAGGACATATGAAGATACAGCTTTTAGCAACTTTACTCATCTTTGGATGATTAAAAATGGGTATGTTCCCACATTTTAACATTAATTCTTACGGATAAAGAGGGAGGGGGAGAGTTCAATCAATTAGCGCATACATTCTAATTGATTGAACTCAGAAGTAAATCTAAATTCAGAAAAGAAGAGGAGAGTAGTTAATGGGCTTTTTCTTTTTCCACCCCCAAATAAGGCATTACAGTGGTGCCTCGCATAGCGACAATAATCCATGCAGCAAAAATCGCTGCAAAGCGATTTCGTCGCTATGTGATATTAAAAAGCCCATAGGAATGCATTGAAACCCCTTCAATGTGTTCCTATGGGCTTCAGACTCACCTTTAAGCGAAAATCCTCCATACGGCGGCCATTTTCGCTGCCCAGTAAGCGAGGAATCTATCCCAGAAAACAGTGGGTGGCCATTTTTTTTACCCGGCACCCATTTTGGAACCGCTGATCAGCTGTTAAAAAATCATCGCTTTGCGATGATCAGTAAGTGAAACAGGGTACCGATCATTGCAAAGCGATTTTTCCCCATAGGGAACATCGCAAAATGATTGCAAAAAGTTAATCACTATGCGATTTCATCATTAAACGGGGCGCCTGTTAAGCGAGGCACCACTGTATTGCTGTCATCTGGTAACTTAAATGCCAATTTACCATCAACTTAGCTGCTAAAACATTGCTCTCTCCAACTTTAATTAGATTTTGGGGTCACTAACAGAACTAAATGGTTAACCATTTTCTACTGCTTCTCATCTTTGTAAAACATAAGCAACAAAAAAGCTAAATATTACTTCTTATATTGCTTCGAGCTTTTAATTTCTACACGAGTCTTCTAAGAAGCTTCTAAATTTCTCATTACATGAGTTCACAGATAAGCTTACATATCCTGTCAGCTCACAGATGGTCCCAATCTTGAGTGATATATATGTATAGTGGTTTTGCACTTGTTTCAAAACCTCTCAATTTCTCAATCTGTTTTCTTTTCTTTTCTACTTGAAATCTAAGACCAGTATAGTTGTTCCATAGCGTGACACAGATCTCTGAAATTCTGTATTTTTGCAATTGTTTGGAATTATCTCTCACTGTATTGCTAGTTTCCAGATGTCTGACAGGAAATGTGTTGTCTTATTGCAATGACTAGTATAAGGGGTGGGGTGGGGGGTTGAGAATCTGGATGAAGCAAAGTGCAGGCCTCACATTCAGATTTCTCAGCAACATTCTTGTGGGTGAAAACTGACCTCTGCTTTGTGTCTGGGTTTCCACACTGACATCAGAAAGGGGGGGGGATGTCTCTTTACTCAGCAGCAATCTGCACAGTTCCTTTCCATTATGATCCCATTCCTGGTAACCAAGAAATACATAGCCTCACTCAAGCAACATTTGATCTCACACTGGTGAGTGTTATCTTTTATAACACCTTATCTTTGCATACTATACTACATGCTTGACTTTTATTTGAATTGTTGTGTTTATACTAGAATTTCTTATTGTGTTTGTATCTGTTTATCTGCTTTATCTATTTGTATGCTACAGTTCCATTATTCTATCTTTTATAGTCCATTTAAATGACTCTATGACAAAAACATATATAATAGGTTTAACTTCCTGACTGAAATGTTGTTGCTTTGTTACATATGCAGAAGGCAAACTGTAATTTTCAATGCTTTCTCACTGGCAATTAATGAATTCCTGCTTGGATTCTTGAGTGCATTCCAGGTCAGCAGGCAGATGCGAGCACCCACAAGAATCTCAGCAGTGACTCCTAAACTGCCAGCTAAAAGCGACTGAATGGCTGGAACTCTGTCGCTTAGCATAGTCAGTCACACTTGAGTAGGTGCACTGAATCAATGGGAATTTGGTGGGACAACTCCTCTGTTAAGTTCCATTGATTCAAATAGGCCAACTCTAGTTGTGACATACTGCATTAAAGTAAGTCGCAGCTCGAGTAGGCCCATTTGAATCAACAGAACCTCAGGAGGAGTTGACTTACAAAATCCCTCTTGAGATCAAGGATGGGGATTCAAGTTGCGGGACTTGATGTCAAGTCAGACTTAAGTCGCACCAGAGACTCAACTCAGGTTTTTAATCTAATGACCCAGACTAAATTTGCAATGCAGAACCACCACCACCTTTTTTCTTCTTCTTCAAAGCTTGTTTTTAATAGTGATTCGGATGTGGGGCTTGGGACTTGGTATTCGGTACTAAAGACGCAGACTCGGGACTTGGTACCAAAGATTCAGACTCGGACTTGAGACTCAGGCCCAAAGACTTGCCAATATCCCTGGTGCCTATTCTAGAGTGACTTACTATATTAAGCAATGGGATTTCTCAAACAATTGAAAAATAAAGCATGAGGATTTTGGCCTTTGTTATTTATTGAGCTATTGTGTATTTGTTCCAATTGTGTTGTTGAATGGATCCTTAAAATACAATTACTTATTTATTTATTGTATTTCTATTTTGCCTTTCTTCCAGTGTCAGCTCTCAAGGGGGGGTCAAAGATCATTGAAAAGGACATGAATTAAAACAAAATACAAGTATTAAAAGAATTATTAAACATGAAACTATTAAAATCATCAAATAAAACATACTAGAGTATGTCACTGCAGATGGAGACAGCAGCCACGAAATTAAACGACGCCTGCTTCTTGGGAGGAAAGCGATGACAAACCTTTTTTTTAAAGTATTTATTTAAGGACTGGGTGGGGAATACAAAAAGTAAGGGGGAATAGGGAAGACGGAGAAAAAGGTTAGGGGGATAGGAGAACACAGAGTATACCATCATCCAATCAATTCATATTACAATAACAAATCAACTTTTTGCTTTTTCACAGTTTGATTACCCTCCTGCTTTCATCTTATCATTCAATTTTAGTTTCATTCTATGTTACTCCAACACTCTCTGGTAACTGCAGCCATTCATACAATACATCCCACCATCGCTCAGTTTCCTTTTGAATTGAACAATCTTTCAGCCCATCTGACAGAATATCCATTTTTATCACTTCCCATATTTTCACAATAAGATTCTCTTGTTTCAGTGTCTCTTTCTTGAGATTTTTAACATAATGCTTTTAAATTTTGGAAGCTGCATAGGTCACTGGATTACTCTCTATCCCATCTATGTTACCTGGTGTCATGCCCAATAAAGACGGTTCTAAAGTTTGTGCAGCTTCATTTAAGTTTTGTTTGGCATCTAATGTCCCCTCTTTCGTCACTTTCATCAGATCTTCTATTTTGCTAAGACCTTGATTCACTTGCTGAAACCCTGTTATTATTATCTTTTGCATAGTAATCTGTCATTCCTTTTCTATTTCTTGTACCACTGTTCCAAAACTTTGGGATTGAACAGACCAAGTCTTCATTTGTTGTCTTAAATTTTTGGAGGCCATCTCAGGCTTACCAATGAATGGGGTTTGTATAAATAATACTATGCCCTTAACTACAATGATCGCCCCTTAGAGAAGACTCCTTGGAAAAAACCTTGATGTTAGGAAAGTGTGACGGCAAGAGGAGAAGGGGACGACAGAGGATGAGATGGCTGGACAGTGTCTGCGAAGCAACCAACATGAATTAGACACAACTACGGGAGGCGGTGGAAGATAGGAGGGCCTGGCGTGCTCTGGTCCATGGGGTCACGAAGAGTCGGACACGACTAAACAACGACGAGAGTATAAAAGTATTAAAAAGGGATATAATGGCAGCAAGTATAGGGCAACTAGCTATGTTAAAATTAGATATGAAATATTAAAACCTTGTTGAACATTTTTTTCTATTGTTGCAGAAAGAGAAGGGGAAGACAGCCTAGCTTCAGGGGGGAGAGAGAGAGATTCCATAGCCTGGGGGGCAGCCACCAAGAAGGTCTATTCTCAGGTTTCTGTCAAACGTAACTGTAAAGGAGACAGGACTGAGAAGAGGTCCTCTTCAGACAGTCTTAGGACCCAGAGAGGTTTATATGGGGAGATATGGTCCATCGGATACTAATCAAGGAACATACTTTGTTTTCCTCAGAGACAGGACTCCCAAAGCTACAGATAACAAAAGCTCTGCAAACCCAGCAACAATGGTCCATTAACAGGTCAGGATCTTGATACAAACTTCCAGGACAGGTTTTATGGAACACCAACCCCACCACAAAATGAAAGAGGGTGTTTGCTTACATGAGAATTTGCTAATATGGGAAGCTACCACAGCGAGCACTGTCCTTCATCTTCCAGCTGTGATTTGTTCACAGAAAAGCCCTAGGGAAACGTGGAGAAAGCTACTGGGCAATAAATCTCAGGTAACATCTGTAGTCTCTCTCTCTCTCTCTCTCTCTCTCTCTCTTTAGTAAAGAAAGTTAATAACAAAACACTAACATAAAATGTATATACATACAATACGATACACCTATATGTCCCCTCCTGTGCCACCCTCACACTCGGGAATAGATAACCAAAATATCTTTTTAATCCCTTTTCACCCCTTTCCACTCCAAAAATGCGTTGGTTCTTCTGCTGGTTTATGACCTTTCCCTTGCACAAAGACATATTTCAAATATAAATTCCATACCTCTTTAAAATCATTATATCTTGTCATTCCCCTTCTTACTTTCATTTCACATGTTAGTTTATCATTAATCGCTAAACTCCACATTTCTTTGTACTGATCATCAAAATTAATTTGCTTAGCACTTTTCCAATTCTTTGCAAATATAAGTCTTGCTGCTGTGATCATTATAATAATTAACTCTTTCTGTTCTTTTTTTAAATGTGGTCGTTCTTAATTATATTTAATAAGGAAATAATTGATGATATTTGAATATTATATCCAGTAATGTTTCTAACTTATTTAAAAATCAGTGCCCATTCTTTCTTTCTTTCTTATTTCACAAGTCCACCACATATGCATATACGTAGATCCCTTTTTCTTTTTTTACATCCCCAGCATTGAGATGGTACTTTTTTGTTTATTATATTCAGTCTTGCTGGAGTAAAGTACCATCTCCATGCAACCTTGTGACAATTTTCTTTTACCATTATAGACATATTCTTCGTTATTCTTTGTGACTATATTTTATCCCAATCCTCACTTTTGACCTCCTCTAAATCTTCTTGCCACTGATTTTTCATCATAGCTTTTTCAGATCCTGCTTGTGTTGGAATCATAAATTACATTAACTGTGCCCTTTCTTTTGTTTCCTTCCTCTTGAGTTTGTCTTTGCTCAATAATCTCCTTAAATTTTTTCAACTCGCTCAGAGACCTTCGGGTAGTGTGGGCGGCATATAAGTTAAATAAATAAATAAAATAAATAAATAAACTTTCTAATTTCTCCTTTTTTCTGATCAACTTCTTTGTCCAACTTTCCATTTGGAGTATGTTTAACTAAGATATCCCTTCTTCCTGCCCCAAAAATTCCTTTATAGTATTTTTATATTTAATCTTTTTCATTCAACTCATTATTGTAAACACTTTCTCTACTAACAATTCTTTAAGTTTAATCTTAATAATTTTGGGGAAGCTCTGAGTCTCCACTACTTGATGTAATGGGGAAATAAGTGGACTTAGTATATATCTATTATTCTTTCCTTCATTCTAACATGTTTTTCAAAAAGGGATTAGTTATTCTCTTTATTTCTTCTAAAAAAATTCTTTAAAGAGGAAGTCTTCCAATCTATTAGAATATTCTGACATTTCCATTTCCCTCCATATTAAATTTCTGTTATGTTCAATAATATCTGGAATATGTCTAAGCTGGTTTGCAATGTAATAAATTTTAACATTTGGTAATCCAAGCCCTCCTTTTTATGGAACATGCCAAAGTTTGTTATTAATCCTTGTTCATTTGCTTTCATTACAATGATTTGTCAAAGTCTGCCAATCTTTCAAATATGTTTCTCCAATCTTTGTTGGGAGCATCTAAAATGTAAAATTAAGTTTAGGAATAATCTTTATTTTACATAATGCTACTCTTCCAAACCAGACAATGTTAATTTTTATATCAATTTATCTTTTCGTTAATTTCTTTCTTCAATTTATTCATATTCAATTTAACAATTTCTTGTAAATTCCATGTAATGTATATTCCTAAATATTTAATTATACTTTCATTTCTTCCCTTAAATTCTTTTTTCAGTTCCTTCTCATTTACTTCTGAATAATTTAATAAAATACAATCAGATTTCTCCGAATTTACTTTCAGACCAGTTATTTCTTCAAAAGAATTCAAATATATTCTAATTCTCTGCAATGTTTCTTTGGGAGTTTTAATTATTAATAATATATCAACTGCAAAGAAGTTTATTTTATCTGTAGTCTCTATGATCCAAAGGATCTAACATATTTGTGGGCAGGTTCCTATGAATACAAGCCTGCATGTTCGGCTATAAGGTCACTTAATGAGGTTTTGGTTGTGAACCTGCATCCTGACACTTGTACAGTACTTAAAGATCTGGAAAATAAGTGCTAATTTGTGAGATATGGTGTCAAGAAACTGGGAAGTGATGGTTGCAGGGTGATGGTTTATATTGCTCTTCTGAAAAATCAGAGAAGGGGGAGAAATTCTCACTGGTATTTAGAAAACAGCAAACACCTACACCGCATCCCTGTGAGCAAAGAAAGTTCAAGGCCAGCCTGAGCTTTTTTCTTGGTCTAAGTTAATTAGCAGAATGATTTTGGCTAAGTGAAGGGAGAGGGGAAGAAGGTACTCTCTTCTTTGTGAAAGTTTGGGGAAACTCAATGCCAGATTGGTAGATCTTCTGGAAGAATCTGGAAACTGGAATTTGGGGTATAAAAATGGAGAGAGAGAGAGAGAGAGAGAGAGAGAGAGAGAGAGAGAGAGATGTTACATTGTTTAGCCTAGTTATCTCTTTGGAGAATGCTGTGCTCATCTGCTGCTTTGCTACATAACTTATACTCTATATATACTCTGAAGCTATGCCAGGATGTAAGTATTAGCATATGTTAGCTAGCTTTCTTGTTTTGTGTGTGTGTGTGTGTGTGTTTTTGTAGGATGGTTCTGGAACCATTCTGGCCTCAATGCTTTTGATTGCTTATTTTGCTCTAAATGTAACTGTATATAACTATATTCTGTAACTGTTGAAATTTTTGCTCCTTTTGATTTTTTTTACTTCCTTTGATAAAATATAATAATTTTACAGTTGTTTGGTTGTTTTAGGATTGAAAGGGTTGGTGTTTGACCATCAACCAGGAACCTGTGTGTTTTGTCAATATTTTTTGGCATTCTTACCATGCAGAGTTGGCATAGGAGTCATAAAGCACTCAATCATATGGATTTTTAGTAATACCCTGGAAGCAATGCTTAGTCAGGGTGGAGTAAGTCTTGGGAGGGTACTGGGCAGGAAGATTTCCCTCAGCCATCAGCACATTTGCCCCCCACTCTGGATTTTACCTGTACCAAGGCAATTAGGGTAGTGTAGCTAAGTGGATAGTGTAGGCCTTTTTGACCTGGGTAACCTTGATACAATGGCATAAGCATTTTAAGAAGGGAGTAATTACAGGGCCTGTGATCATGGGACAGGGTGGGGAGGGGGAAATACTCGCTGCTACAAACACTTGGGAGTTACATTTGGCCATTTTGAACATGTTTATATCTATTTAATATTGCAGTGCACTGTTTGTTTGTTTTTAATTTATGGTATCTTGGGCACAGTCTTGCTCCAATTAAAATCAAAACATTATTGGTTCTTACATTAAAAGGGGACGAGGGGTTGAATATCCTTCAAAGATGGCCAGAGTTTGAGATAGGCCAGTTAGTTGGCTTGGAACCCTTGCTTAGCTAGTCAGGGTTCAGGGATGGAGCCAACTCACATTGCTTTGAGGGCAATTATGAGCATTAGAAAGAAGGCAAGAGTCAGTCCGTGCAGCAGCAGCTCCTCTTCTCCTTCCCTCTGCCTCCCCACCCCCACCCCAAGAATCTCTAAGAGAATTCCTAAACAAAGACGATGTCCCAAAGGACCCTACTGAGTTCGAGGAATCAGACAGTGGAGCACAAGCAGCACGGCTATATTAGGAAATCACTCTTAATGCTCTGGGATGACTTCAATGACCATACACTGACTGGAAGAGAAAGGAGGGATCAGGGCCACGGAGGGGCTTTCTCAATGTTGAGGCTGGGACAATCTAAGGCATTTTGTTGCCTGAGACAGAGCAGCAAATGATATGTGTCCCCCGCCAGGATAAACATAGCTGATCACCTTTTTCTGACACTTGATGGAGAAAACGCCACAATCATCTTTCCCCAGCAAAAATACAACAATAATAAGTTAAATAACCAATGATGTAGCCTTTTATTCTATCCAAATATCTGCTGCTTTAGGCATCTGCCTTACTTTCCCAATGCATAGAGCCAAAGATAGGGGCTTGATTTTTCGGGCATGCCTTACCCCCTCATATAGAATTTTTGTACCTTCAACCCACAGTTTGATTGCTCCAAAAATTGAGAAAAAATGATCCAAAGCAATTAAAACACTCCTGGAATAGAACAGGACTTTTTCTACAAGATTAAAAAAAATAGAACTAGTCCACTGAAGACTTTGCTGCTGATAAAAATGCTGCTGTAAAAGTCACATATAAGGAAGCAGGGATAGTTAGACAGATTTACACAGATTATAAAGCAGAAGTTTCCAGGCAGTTAAATCATACTGCTTTTTTTTTACAGGCCTTTTATTTATAATCCCACATGTAAAGACAAAAAACTAAGGCTTACTTGGATATCAAAATAGCTTGCCTATTACAATAGATCTTTAAGTAGGACATTTCATATTTGATTGAAGAATGCCTAGTTCAAGACTGTGCAGCACATTTTATACGAATGCTAGAAAAATATAATTGTTTACAATGTGCAAATATCATTTTAAAAAAACACTGATTCATTTCATTGGTGCTCTTAAATAGGTATCTCCAACAATGCATACAATCACACAAGGATTATTTTAGAGGCATTTTAAAGATTTTTTTTCAAATGAAAAAATCCTGCAAATAAGGAACAGCATAGATGATTCATATTAAGTATACATTACAATCAGACTTTAATATTTTTTCACCACTGAGCTAGCTAATTCCGTGTCTCCAACATCACCTAATTATTTACTGTTTTGCTAATATAGCTACTTTATACATGTGAGTTGGCATATGGGAATGGATGTTATACAACAAATGGGAGGGTGAACATGAAATCTAATCCAGATAACAGAGATAGATAGATACATACCAGATGGGGATTGTGGGGTTGTATTGTATTTCTCTTTGTTATGTTGAAAATCCTACAAGGTAGGCTCCTGCAGTGGACCGAGAACTCCCAGAAGTACAAGCTGGATTTCAAAGGGGCAGAGGAACTAGAGACCAAATTGCTAATATGCACTGGATCATGGAGAAAGCCAGAGAGTTCCAGAAAAACATCTACTTCTGCTTCATTGGCTACACAAAAGCCTTTGACTGTGTGGACCACAACAAACTATGGCAAGATATGGTGGCAGTGACAGATTTTACTTTCTTGGGCTACATGATCACTGCAGATGGTGACAGCAGCCACGAAATTAAGAGACGCCTGCTTCTGGGGAGGAAAGCGATGACAAACCTTGACAGCATCTTAAAAAGCAGAGACATAACAATGCCAACAAAGGTCCGAATGGTCAAAGCTATGGTTTTCCAGTAGCAATGTATGGAAGTGAGAGCTGGACCATAAAGAAGGCTGATCGGCGAAGAATTAATGCTTTTGAATTGTGCTGCTGGAGGAGACGCTTGAGAGTCCCCTGGACTGCAAGGAGAACAAACCTATCTATTCTGAAGGAAATCAACCCTGAGTGCTCACTGGAAGGACAGATCCTGAAGCTGAGGCTCCAATACTTTGGCCATCTCATGAGAAGAGAGGACTCCCTGGAAAAGACCTTAATGTTGGAAAAGTGTGAAGGCAAGAGGAGAAGGGGACGACAGAGGATGAGATGGTTGGACAGTGTCACCGAAGCAACCAACATGAATCTGACCCAACTCCGGGAGGCAGTGGAAGACAGGAAGGCCTTGCGTGCTCTGGTCCATGGGGTCACGAAGAGTCGGACACGACTTAACGACTAAACAACAACAACATTTCTCCTTATTAAGCAAGTCTACAATATGGGGATATCCTTCACCTGGTGCATAACTTGGAAACGTTACTTTTTTGGATTAAAGTTTCCAGAATTCCCCGATAAGGATTGCTACAGAGAAGACAAACCCCATGACATTCATTCATGGTTACTCCGGAATGCAGTATCCCAATGTGTGTTGTCGGAAGGGTTAGACCACTAAAACCATCCATAAACTTTAATTTGGTGAACAAAAACACTGCCACCTGACTGTTACCTGGGACTAACAACACCAAACGTTGTACTCCAGTGGTGTTTTTTTTTTACTTCTTTGACTACCTGATTGATTCTAGGCACAATTTTAGATGCCTCTTCTTTCCTTTACAGCTCTTAAGGACTATTTTTCCTTGATACCAGTTTAAATACATTTCCATCAACAGAAGGCGAATGCTCCGTGTTCCACCATTGACTGACACTGGGGGGGGGGGGGTTGAAAACAAGAAGAGTCTTCTGTTCTGTAGTGCTAGTTCTGCATATACCTCTTGATTCAACCATCCTTTTAAAAACTTAAACAAAAATGTGGAGTTGAAATGGTGCAGTATTTCAGTAGAAAGCTGAACTTTCTTCAATCATGAACACAGCCATCACTTCATGTAAAACTACAATGCTCAGAGGCATGGTTTTCCCTTTTTTGTTACTGCTCTGCATGTATTTTATACATTTATCTGTTAATTTGGAATCTCTTCCCCCCTCCCAACAACCAATACAGTGGTGCCCCGCAAGACGATGTTAATCCATGTGACAACCCCAGACCTACTGGGAGATGCCACAGTTTCACTAAGCTGCCACCAACCATTCCCTCTAAGAAGTCACACAGACCAGGGATGGATTTTTAACAAATAAAAGAACAAGGTTTATTTACATAACACACAGGGAAAATAAAATGATCAAATGAATAAGATACAGTAACGTGGCTTAGTCTCAATCATACATACACTAGTTTGGTTCACACAGAACGCATTTAACTAAAGCACAGACCCTGAACCTATCAGTTCTGGCTAACCCTACAGACACCTGAACCTATCAGGTTGGTACTGACTGACACACAGTAGTACCCTGTCTGACACACAGATTCCCACTCAAGCTTCTTCTCTCAGCTCTTCTCCAGCTCCTAAACTTCTCCACACACGCTCCACATATATATACAGTACAGCCCCTCCTCCTGATGTCCCGCCTTCCACTCCCCATAGGCTGGAACTTTCCCTCCAAACCCATGACACACAGGTAACATCAGTGCTGTATGTAACACCTCCCCTCTTTATAAGTTGTTTTGTAGGGGGAAAGCTAAGGTGCTTTTCTCCAAAAAACAACCTGGTTAAAACACACAAAAACAGTTATACATACAATATCATACTTACTTATACTTACACTCTAAGTTAAACATTTACCATGTACAATACATCAAGTTACCTTTATTCATACAAACCAATCATGTTTAATAAACAGGTACATTTAACTTTTTGTCATCAAAATATATACATAGTCCATGTTTCTTCGCCGTCTTCATTCTTCGGGTCTTCTTGACAAGGCGTCAGCAACACAGTTCACTGACCCTCTGACCACCTTCACTTCAAAGTCATAATCTTGCAGGTTTAAAGCCCACCTCATAAGTTTACTATTGTGGGTTTTCATTGTCTTTAACCATTGCAGTGGTGAATGGTCAGTGCACAGAATAAAATGTCTTCCCCAGATGTAAGGCTTGGCCTTCTGGATCGCGTAGACTATGGCCAGGCACTCCTTTTCCACGGTTGCCAAATGTCTCTCACCTTTCTGGAGTTTCCTACTCAGGTAGGACACTGGATGCTGGTCACCATTTTCATCCTCCTGGCAAAGAACTGCTCCTACCCCGCTGTTAGACGCATCGGTGTAGATGATGAACTCCCGGTCGAAGTCTGGAGCACGCAGCACTGGATAGTTGATTAACGCCTCCTTCAACCTCTGGAACGCCGCCTCACAGTCGCTGGTCCACGGGATGCGGTCATCAGTCTTCTTCCTCGTCAGATCGGTCAGCGGAGTCGCCAGCTCGCTAAACCTCGGGATGAACTTTCTGTAGTAGCCCACCAACCCAAGAAATGATTTGACTTTTTTCTTGGTGTTGGGTCTAGGCCAATCACGAACTGCTTCTATCTTGGCCTCTAGGGGTTTGATCACTCCTCCCCCTACTATGTGAGCCAAGTATTTTATTTCTGGGCTACCCAGCTCCAGTTTGTTCTCTTTGCAGGGCCTAGGCCAAAGCACTTCCTCCCCTGGGTTAAAGTGCCTCTCCCTGGCTTGCTGGTCATCCCAAGCTTTCTTTCTGACCTTTTGAGCTTGCAGGGTCTCTGCTGCTAGCTCTAGGTTTCTCTTTAGGTCATTCCTTAAAGAGTCTATACATGTCACAACATCTTGTGGGTCATCCTGGGTGATCTGCTCCCAATTTTGTTTGATCAAATCCAGGGGCCCTTTCACCCTTCTCCCAAATAAAAGTTCAAACGGACTGAACCCGGTACTGGCTTGTGGCACTGATCGATAAGCAAACAAAAGGGATTGCAGCTTCTGGTCCCAATTGTTCGGATTCTCTGCCAAGTAAGCCCTAATCATGCGCATTAGAGTCCCATTGAACTTCTCCGTTAACCCATTACTTTCAGGGTGATAGGCAGTGGTTTCCTTGTGTTTAATTTCACAGATTTGCCATAACCGTTTCATGAGCTTCGATGTAAACGATGCGCCCAAATCTGTGATTATTTCTGAGGCAAATCCCATCCTGGACATATACCCCACCAAGGCATCTGCCACTGTGTTAGTTTCAATGTTAGTCAAGGGTATGGCTTCGGGGTACCTCGTGGCATGGTCCACAATGGTGAGAATGAACCTGTTCCCCCTCTTTGTGGCCTTGGGCAAAGGTCCCACAATATCCACCCCTATGCATTTGAACGGAGTGTCAATCACAGGCAAAGGGCACAACTTTGCTTTGGTCTTGTCGCGGCTATTCCCCTGCCTTTGACACACATCACATTGTTTACAGAATTCTTTGATCTGCTTCCCTATTTCAGGCCAGTAAAAATTCTGTGTGATTCTCTGCTGTGTTTTGTTCACCCCTAAGTGCGCAGCAAACATGTCAGAGTGCCCCCTTTGTAAGATCATGGGGCGATACTTTTCAGGTACCACTAGCTGACTTCTGATCCCATCTCCCCCTTTTGAGATATTCCTCAGGGTCTCTCTATACAAAATTCCCTTTTTCTCATGAAATCTCACTGGGGTTTCAGGTGTTAGCTGAGCGTCTGTCACCTGTTCAAAACACTTTTGGAGAGTGGCGTCTGCCGTTTGCTCTTGGCCAAATTTGCTGTCTGTGGTCAAGGTTTCCACCTCAGCTTCTGAACTCCCCCCACCTGCTTCCGTCTCGGGCTCGACAGTACCCCCCTGAACTGTCCCCGTGGTGGCTTGTGAACGTGTAATCACTAGCACCCGTTTCACATGTTCAGCCAGGTCATTTCCCACGAGCACGGCTGCTGGCAGAGTCGATGAAATCGCTAGCCGCCAAACTCCCCTCCAGCCTTGAAAGTTCACAGGTATCTCCGCTACTGGCAGTGAGATCACCTGCCCCTCAATCCCTGCCACCTTTATGCTCTCATTCGGGATTATATACTCCCTAGGAATAATATCTGGATGGCCCAGGGTCACCTGGGAACAAGTATCCCTTAACCCCCGATACTGATGGTCAAGTATTCCTACGTCCACCCCTGCTGTTTCAAACAACTGTGAATCTGTTCTCACAAGTAAGCAGCGCCTGACCTCCACAAGAGGACCATTTTCCTCAGCCTGATCAGCAGATGTCACTGTTCCAGATTGAGTAGCCATGGCAACCGGCTCCCTCAGTGACAAGGAGCTTTGCTCTTTCTGGACACAGAACACAGCTTTTGGCTTGGTTCCACTCGAATCATGAGGCACAATTCCTTTTAGCTGCTTTAATTTCTCACACTCTGAGATTAGATGGCCCTTTCCCTGACAGAAATAACATTTTCTGCTATATTTTGAGTCTTTCTCATCTTGTTTTGGTTTTCCCTCCAAAATCTGAGGTCTTGGTTTCATGTCTGAGGGCTTCCCTTCACCATGGGTCCCTCCCCCTTGCTGGTTTCTTCCTGGTCCCTGAGAGTACTTGCTGTAGGTTTCTTTGGGTTTACCTATCGATTTCCCCTCAGCACCTAAGGGCTTTCTTATTTGGGAAATAAAATCTGCGATCTCGGCTGCTTCTGCCACAGATTTCGGTTTCCTTTCCCTCACCTGGAACTTCAGTTCCCCATGCAGGACTGAATAGAACTGTTCCAGCGCTATCAGGTCTTTGAGCTGCTGGTAGGTCTCTGTTCCCTCCTGAGATAGCCATTTCTCTAGCAGCCTCACCAGTTGGGCCCCCACTTGGGTAAAAGTCTGCTCTGGTTTCTTTGTGAGGGACCTGAATCTCTGCCTCAGCTGTTCCGCATTTATCCCATGTCTGGCAAACACCAGTTTTTTAAACTCTGCGAAATCTTTTAGCAGTTCCTCTGGCATCTCTGCATAGACTTCTGCCAGGCTGCCACTGATTAAAGATCGCATAATGGTCATCTTCTCAGTTTCCCTTACTGAGAAGTCCACAAACGCTCTTTCCACTAAGGAAAAGAACACCTCAGGGCAATCTCCCTTGTGGTATACAGGGAATTTCTTCAGGTCAGTTTTAGACAATTGGCCTCCCTCAGAATCCCTATTGTTATTATTGTTCTGGTTCATCATTTCCAATTTTCTCAACTCAAACGCCATCCTTTCTTTTTCCAGAGCAATTTTCTCTCTCTCTAATCTTTCTTCTTTCTCCATTCTCTCTATTTCAAATTGTCTTTGCCTTTCCCTTTCCTGCATTTTTTCTCTCTCTAATCTTTCCTCCACTTCAAATTGCCTCATCCTCAGTTCATGCTGTTGGGTTATGAGCAATTTTCTGAGTTCTGGGTTCTGTTCTCCCGTGCTGTCCTCCTGCACTGAGCCAAATTCATCCTCAGAACCTTGGTCTACCTGGGGGTCTTTCACTTCACCCTTTTCTGCCATTTGGCTTCGAGTCAAGGGCATAATCCCCCCCCCCCAGAACAGGCTGCTCTCAAAAGTCAAGCCTCAAAATAAAGCGACCACTTTTTTTTTCTTTTGCCTCAGAACCAGCCTTCTATAGATTGCTGCTGTTCTTCAGCACTAACTTGCAACTGTTGCCAGCCAGAGTCCAACCCCCTCTGCTAGGCCTCTCAGCAGACAAGCTAGATCACTGCTATTTCACACAGTTTTGCCTCAGCTTTTTCCCGCCAAAACAGGTTGCCTCAGAGCTCCCTAATCTAGTCTCCCCAGTTGGCACGTTCTTCCACTAGCGCACCTCCCCGTGAGGTACGCCTAGAAGATTACCTACGCGCCCTCAGATTGTCCCTGACTAGACCCCCCTTGCTCTGGGCACACTTGCCAAGGCTTTGCTGGACCACTGGACAACTGGACCAGTCGTATCCCACACGCTGGACACCAATCAATGTGACAACCCCAGACCTACTGGGAGATGCCACAGTTTCACTAAGCTGCCACCAACCATTCCCTATAAGAAGTCACACAGACCAGGGATGGATTTTTAACAAATAAAAGAACAAGGTTTATTTACATAACACACAGGGAAAATAAAATGATCAAATGAATAAGATACAGTAACGTGGCTTAGTCTCAATCATACATACACTAGTTTGGTTCACACAGAACGCATTTAACTAAAGCACAGACCCTGAACCTATCAGTTCTGGCTAACCCTACAGACACCTGAACCTATCAGGTTGGTACTGACTGACACACAGTAGTACCCTGTCTGACACACAGACTCCCACTCAAGCTTCTTCTCTCAGCTCTTCTCCAGCTCCTAAACTTCTCCACACACGCTCCACATATATATACAGTACAGCCCCTCCTCCTGATGTCCCGCCTTCCACTCCCCATAGGCTGGAACTTTCCCTCCAAACCCATGACAGACAGGTAACATCAGTGCTGTATGTAACAATCCATTCTATTGAAATCGCTGTCTTGTGAAAACATCGTCTTGCGAAAAGTGTTTCCCCATTGGAATGCATTGAAATCTGTTTAATGTATTCAAATGGGGAAAAATCGTCATCGTTTTGCGAAAATCGCCCATAGGGAAGCCATTTTGTGAAGCCCTGATCAGCTGTTAAAATCGCTGTCTTGCAAAGCATCGGTCCCGAAAACACCTGTATTGCGAGTCGTGGACCTAGCTGTTAAAATCGTCATCTTGCAAAGCATCGGTCCCCCTAAAAAAACCATCTTGCGAAGCATGGACCAAAACATTGTCCAGAGAAAATCACCCATAGGAAACACTGTTTTGTGAAGCGCTGTAGCGATCACAAAAACTCATTGTCATGCAGATTCATCGTTTTGCGAGGTCATCATCTAGCGGGGCACCACTGTACAGTCCTGAAATTATTTATCAGTACAGCACAACACTTGTTTGGTTACTGTCAATGTATCTGGTCCTAGAATTGTTGTGGATTCTTTTTTAAAAAGTGAAGCAAAGTTGTTATTTGAAGGGCAGCAAAAATCAGTAGGAAGCAAGAGGGGACAGTGTTAACTCCTATATTATGTCTCACTGTGTTTCTCTTATTCTCAAGACACACACCCAACAATGCTCCGGGAGATCTAAAACATATTTCATGGGATAAAATTCAAAGCCAGCAAATGCAGGCACCCCTGCCACCCCACACAAGAAAGGAGCATAGTGGGCTGAACAGAATGTACTCGATATGCATTGGAAAGGATCGGTATTATACTAGCCATGCCTTGTTCTTGACCTGATAGGTACTGAATAATTCATGTAGGGGCAGGGTTCTCCTTCCCCCGCCTCCACACCATTTGTTTTCAGGCCATCTGCATTGGCAATTAGATAGTAGCATTTGTGTAAATTTGCAGCTACAAGAAAGCACAGGGGAACCTCTGAATGTAAATATTTTGTTAATGCCGCAAAACTCATCAGAAGTGAATTTCCAACATTTGTTATTAACTTTCAGTAGTTATTTCTGACCCACAGGCCTGTACCATAAAATAACGGATTAATTAATTAATTAGAATTAAAATTGCATGCAAATTACATTTTTTATTCAGTTAGGCCTGTAGCGTGTAAGCTGGTTTGTTGCTGAAGGGGTTTTAGCAGCTTCGGTTTATTTTTATTGTTTAAGTTTTATTGGTATATTTTTAATTTATTGGTTTCTGTGTTATTTTGACTTTGATTTATTAAGCCAAAATGCAGAAGATACCACGAAGAATTACATGGGGACAGGACAGAACCAACAAGACCAAAGGTCACCAACTAATCTTGCAACAAGAAACAAAACAAAACAAAAAAAGGAAAAAAAGATGTTGCGACATCTTAAAGATTAACTGCTATATTTTAATGTAAGCTTTGCGGAACATCATCCACTTCCTCAGACATATGAATTAGACTAGTTTTGATCAATCCTTCCTTCTTCACTAGAAGTTTGACGAAAAGGAAAACTCAGGGTGATCGGACAAGCATATTACTCACTATTTGGTCTACTCTTGGTGTGCTTATGGGACGTGGTGGTGCTGCGGGTTACACCACAGAAGCCTCTGTGCTGCAAGGTCAGAAGACCAGCAGTCGTAAGATCGAATCCACATGACAGAGTGAGCCCCCGTCGCTTGTCCCAGCTCCTGCCAACCTAGCAGTTCGAAAGCATGTAAGCATGCACGTAGATAAATAGGTACCACCTCGGTGGGAAGGTCAATAGGCAGCTAGTGCACCGTCTCTTCCGGTGAAAGAGAACATTAAAGAGGAGGGAGAAAAGGGAGACAGTTTGGAGAGAGCCGCTGAACAAGAGAGGGTTAAAATGGAGGTCTGCTTGACGGAGGAGGGAAAAAGTAAGAGGGAGGAGCGATGGGTGGATGTACCTATGGGAGGAAGATATAAAGGGAGGTGACAATGCGCGGGACTTTCAAGTGATAATGGGTGTGAAGGAGGAGGAGAAGGAAAAGACCAAGGCACAAGAAGTAAAAAGTTTATTGGAGGACTTACCGAACTTAAAGATCAGAGGACTATTACCAGACCCTGAACTGAAGCAAGGAGGCGTGGTAGTCCAAGAGACCACAGAATGGACAGTGGTGGTCTACCATTCCTCCAGGGTCCTTGGAGGAAGGTGATATGCCTGGACGTGACTTTCAGCAAGCCCCCCGGCAGAGGGAGACTGGGCACACCACCCTTGTTGTGGGACACTTTGCGCGGTGAGAGGCACCCCCCTCCGGAAACCCATTGACAAGGAGCGTTTTGGTCCGACTCCCCAGTTTTGAGACAGGAATATGTGGTTAACCCTTACGGGCAAGTTAAGCGAAAGTTGTATGATCAGGACATGTTAGAGACTACCGAAGTTGTTATAGATAACCCAATGTTGCAAGTTAATAAAAACTGTCCTGCTTTAGATGTTCAGACTCCTGGCATTCCTGCATATCTCGGTGAACCGCCAAAAACTACTTATGAACCTTTTGACAGTGGCGCCCAATGTGGGACGGTTACCGAGGTGGGAAATTCAGAAATATTATACTTGAGAAGACCGATAGAGCGACAGGAGAAAATGATATAGACCTTAACAGAACAACAAACTTTGATCACCAAGAGGTTTCTTAAGCCAGACGTAGAACAGAACAAAGAAAACAAGAAAGAAGGGTTGATCAAAAAACCCTGGATAGCCGGACCAGCACCTATTCGTGTACAAAAAATGGGAAATGCAGACGATCCAGAGGCTTATCTGCATACCTTTGAGAGAGGGGCAACTGCAGCAGGCTGGTCAAAGGACCAATGGACTCTAATATCCTTGCCTGACGGGAGTGTTACAGGAGGTAGTCAACACTCTTTCACCTGAAGAAGCCGCTAGATACGAAGATGTGAAAACTGTTATTTTGCATATATTGAACCTGACGGAAGAAGCATATAGGAAGAAATTCAGAGAGCTGAAAATGAAGACAGGAGTACATCCGAGACCACTGGCACAAAGAGTGAAAGCCAATTTGATCAGGTGGTTGAAGCCAGAGGAAAAGACAAAAGAACAGATTATAGAAACATTTGTAATGGAACTGATGATTACGACGATGAGCGGTAACATGAGAAGTTGGATCCAGAGAAACCACCTGAAGTGGTTAGAAGAAACCATCCTCCTAATGGAGGATTTTTGTAATTCAGAGGAGGGAGTAGGGGAAAGCTCCTCCTCCTGGGAATGCAACTGAAGGAGAGAGAAGATGGCTACCCGTAGCAGCGCAGGGTTGCCCCCACATGGAGTTGCCGGTAGCAGTGTCTCAGCGCGCGGCCGAGGGCGAGCTTTTGAGCCCATGGCTCCCAAGCCTATTAGCCCTATAACATTCAAGCCCTGGTTGCAAGAGCTGGCAGATAAGTGGAAGAGGAGGAAAGATGGACACTTAATCTGTTTTGATTGCGGAATTGAAGGACACGTACTTTGCAACTGTCCCGGGGTAGATTGTTCGTGGGTGGGACAACAAGGAGAGACTTTACATGGGTCAGAAAAGAGTGGGTGGGAGGTGTTGGCGAAAGTTAATGGGCAGAGGAAAAAGTCGCTGGTGGATACTGTATGCGGCAAGACTCTTGTAAGAGAGTTAGAGGGTGCTTCTGATTGTCTCTTCTGAGATCAACTGTAAGTAAAGATGCTTTTCTGTTTTACTTAAGCTGCTTGTAGAGTGATCTTTATATGCAAAGGGCTATAAACTGTGAAAACAAAGGGGCTGGATGGAAGCAGGGACTTTTAGTTATTCTCCTTTACATTTCCCCTATACTGCAACTGTTTGTTTTTGTACTTTACGCTCTGTTGACTGAAAATGAATTAATAAAAAAAATTCCTCCAGTATTAAACACAACTCATCTCACTCCAAATACTCCCATCTAGTCACACCCTGTGTAGGCATCCTTCAGTCTCGAGAGACTATGGTATCGTGCTCTGTATGGAGGTCTTGGAACAGTGTCTTGTGTGGCTGAGAAGGCCAATTCGAGAGTGACAATCCCTTCCACACTGGAGACAAATCCAATCTGTCCCCTGTCCAGCTCCCTGGTTTTGCTTATTTCGGGACTGCCTCTTTGCCTCGGTCTGCTGTACAAGTGTCTCTTCAAATTGGGAGAGGCCATGATGCACCGCCTGCCTCCAGGCTGAGCGCTCAGACGTCAAGGTTTCCCATCTGTTGAGGTCCATTCCTAAGGCCTTCAGATCCCGCTTGCAGATGTCCTTGTAACGCAGCTGTGGTCTCCCTCGGGGGCGGCTTCCCTTCACTAATTCTCCATACAGGAGATCTTTTGGAATCCGACCATCAGCCATTCTCACGACGTGGCCAAGCCAACGTAGATGGCGCTGTTTCAATATTGTATACATGCTGAAAATTCCAGCTCGTTCTAGGACTACTCTATTTGGAACTTTGTCCTGCCAGGTGATCCCAAAAATGTGTCGGAGACAACGCATATGGAAGGTGTTCAGCTTCCTCTCCTGCCGGGCACAAAGGGTCCAGGACTCGCTGCAGTATAGGAGTGTGCTCAGGACACAGGCTCTATAGACCTGTATTTTGGTGTATACCGTCAACTTCTTATTAAGCCATACTCTCTTTGTGAGTCTAGAGAACATGGTAGCTGCTTTCCCAATGCGTTTAGCCAGCTCGACATCTAGGGAGAGAGTGTCAGAGATTGTTGAGCCAAGGTACACAAATTCATGAACAACCTCTAGTTCTTGCATGGAGATAGTAATAAAGGGAGCTGAGTCCACGCCCTGGCACATGACTTGTGCTTTCCTTCAGGCTGATAGTTAGTCCAAAGTCTTGGCAGGCCTTGCTAAAATGATTTATGAGTTGTTGGAGGTCTTCAGCAGAGTGGGCAACAATGGCTGCATCATCAGCAAAGAGGAAGTCCCGCATGCATTTCAGTTAGACTTTGGTCTTCGCTCTCAATCTAGTGAGATTAAAGAGCTTTCCATCTGATCTTGTCCAGAGATAGACACCTTCTGTTGCAGTTCCAAAGGCCTGCTTCAGCATGACAGCAAAGAAGATCCCAAACAGGGTCGGCGCAAGGACACAGCCTTGTTTTACTCCGCTTCGGATGTCAAAGGGATCTGATGTTGAGCCATCAAAAACTACAGTGCCCTTCATTTCCTCATGAAAGGACCTGATGATATTAAGGAGTTGAGGTGGACATCCAATCTTGGGAAGTATTTTAAAAAGTCACACCCTAAGGCTGGAGTATATAAGCAAGGCAAATAACCTTTTCAGGATGTTTCCTCCCACCCCCACAGTCTCTAGGAATTCCTCCCCACTCATTGTTCCTGTTTGTTTTCAGGAAATAGAAAACATAAACATTGTGGCCCACCACATCTTTCAAGCTCATTTTTAAACTTGAGTTGCTATTGCAATGCTTTCATCCTGGTTGAATTAACTTATTAAATAAAAATAGATAACAGAGCCCTGTATCTTCTGCAATGTAATGTGGATTCTGGGATGTGTTCTGGATGCTTTTGCAATCAGAATTTAAACCAATATGAATGAATGGTTATTTGAGTCAACTATCAAAACATGAATAATACTTATTTGGAATTAGCATTGTTTCTTGTTTCAGTGTCTGTGGTTTAAAAACGAAGTATGTTTGAATTTAAATTCCAATATGTTAATAGAAGCTTAATTAAGACTAATATGGCCTTAGTTGAACAATATTGTTGAGTTATAATTGGCTACATTAAAAATAATAACAGATTTGATTTTGTTTTCTAATGATCTTAAGCATTGAAATTTTATGATAAGAAAATGAATGTATTCACATTTGCTTATTGTATCAATACAGCCTAATTTTGTTGGCTCGTCTATTGAATTATCTGATGAATATAACAAGCAGCTTTGATTTAGTGTCATACATGTTTTTCATTTATTAATGTTCTTTGGTCTGAAGAGCAATATGTTTGTTTTCACTAATAATATTAAATAGGAATCAATTTTCATATCATCATTCATCTGTTTTTTCATATTGAATAGCCAGAACTCATTTCACTGAAGTATAACAGATGTGAAATGAAGTTCTTGCTTAATTCTTCATACATTTTAAAATCTAAACAGCCTCCAGAACCTCCTGTTGATAGCAATATTTGATGTTGAATCAAATCACATTACTTACAGTGTCTCTGAATAGGATTTTATTGGAAACAGGGCACTCAGTCCCCCTAAGTCACCTGAAGTGAGTTGAGAATGCACAGTTTCTTTCAGTTTTCTTCATGTTAGAAAGCAGACATAATTGACAGGTATGAATTCAGATCAGGGCAGCTCTTCTCAAGCAGGTGATCACTACTAAAAAATTTGACAGTACACTAGCCATCTGTAGGGGCAGAAAGGTGTGTGTCACAATATATACCAGATGACCAATGATGCACAGAAAAGCTTGATGGAGTTGATGTTTCAGAAGATCTGGTGGTGACTCCACCTGCCTTGATCCACCTGCAACAGACTGATGGAGTGGTTAAAAAAACATATGGAGGCTTAGGGGCAAGGAGGTGTTGGCACAATTCCAACTTCTCCTTCCACCCTGTCCCAATTTCTACCCAGAACAAATGGTTCTATGGTTGTATTGGCATGTGGATTTTCCCTTCTTCATATGAGGAATAAAAATGTCAGTCAACATGGACACAAGGTCTTAAAGAAACTGTGTATAATCAGGTAATCATCATATAGCACTTTTACTGTGAAACGTGCTACACAAATAAATAATTTATATAACCAGTGATGTCCGGAAAGAAATATATTCAAAAAAATGCTGACGTTAATGCAGTATTCCCCATACATGTGTCATATACTGTGACATAAGTAAGACTCTTGCCATGCGGAAACAAAGGAAGTTACCACTTGGTAATTAATTCCAGAGACAAGCAGAAGTGGTTGTTGTTTTTCTAAATTACTGTTTTAAGAAAGACGAAGAAACTGAAGGCTGACTGAAGGATTAGAGATCAGTGGAGAACTAAACATACTTCCGAGCTATCATTAAACATTTTTATGTGGTGTAAGTATTCCTTAGGCGTATTAAGGTGGATTGTTAAGAAGTTTTTTTAAATAGGTAATATCAATTTCTCTACATGAAACACAGGACTCCCATTACAACTGGCATGTTACGTATCTTTGGAATGGCTCCCAATGTTTCACTGCCTGCCAATTCAGAACTAGCAAAAAACAAGCAAAGCAACAAAAAAAGAAGAAGAAACCCAGCTGCATGCATCTTATACCCTGTTTCCCTGTAAATAAGACTTAACCTGAAAATAAGCCCTAGTATGATTTTTCAGGATGCTCGTAATATAAGCCCTATCCTAAAAATAAGCCCCAGTGAAGTGAAACCCTGCCCTCCACCATTGTGCAGCATTGTGCAGCAACCAGAAGATGACACGACTGTATTTGAATAAATGTGGATTGTTATACATAAAAAAAATTAAAACATCCTCTGAAAATGAGCCCTAATGCGTTTTTTTGGAGTAAAAATTAATATAAGACCTTGTCTTATTTTCGAGGAAACATGGGTAGTGAGTTTTTCATTCTATTTCTTTTCATCTCTTTTCTTTAAACTGAGTGGATTCTGCTTTATTATTTTAATTTGCCTACAAAAAATGCCTTTTCCATGAATAGCTTTAGGAGCATCAAGATAAGAGACGACACATATATATTTCTAATGTGAGCATATCTCCTTTCAGATATATTACAGTTGACTTGCTAACCATTTGCGGAAATTTGAAGTATCCATTTTCTGTATGAATTGCTTCCCATCTACTGGGGGGGAAATATACTGGCAATGTTATGTTATCAGTGGTGATGATGGGGAGAAATAAATGGAAAACAGTCCTAAACATAAAAAGAAATGTGTAAGCCACTGGACTCTTTAAATATAATAGCTTCCGTTCTCTCTAGGCTAGATGGCCAACTATAGGCAGCATGTGACCTAAGTAATAGCACCCTGCTTGCAGATTCTAGGGTGTCATCCCTGCCCCCCCATTATGTCACCAGCCATCCACTACTTAATACACAGCACATACTGATTTGAAGATCTCAGCTTCTTTAAACCATTCTTTTTCTGAATCCCAATCAAGCATTACTGCTTTTGTACAAGACTAGTGTGGTAGAGTGGATAGGGTGATGAACGATGGAGAACAGGGTTTGAATCTCCACTTGGCCATGTAAACTCAATGAGGGAAGTTTCGTTAAATATCTCAATTACTTGAAAGCCCTGTCGGGGTCATTGTAAGTCAGTTCCGGCTTGATAGCACAGAACGAACACACACACACACACACACACACACACACATTTACTTTATTTAATTTTAAACCACCCACCCCAATATTCATATCATGCCTCTAATCCTGCAGTCATAGTAATCAACTCTAACCTCTTTATATTTAAATAGTTATCAAACTCTCAATGATTTGAGCTCAGTTGAATTTTAGAGACAGTCTTATATCTTGTCTGCCTGCTATTATTTCCAATGAAAACCATTAGGAAAACTATATGGATATCTGGAAAAAAGGTTTTAGCAATTGCTCAGACTTGTTTTTCCTTCTCTCGGAGGTTCATCAAAGCTTAAACATAGCATTTGTTCAAGACACTATTTAATTCCCTTTGGTCAGCAGGGACCTCTGTTCACATGGACATTATGGTACTTTTTTTCTCTTTAACTCTAGCTAGATCATCTGCGTCCCGGTGTCAGTCTGTGACCTGAGCCGGACTGGGCCGTGGAGAGAGACCTCCCACCCTGCCCCCACCGCACAGCCTTGTTTGTGCCTGCGTGCAAGCGCCTGCACGAGTGGTGCACCACCCTTTGCACATATGCACAAGCATGTGTGCCCACACAAGTGCTGTGCTGCCCTTTGCGCATGCACACAAGCACACACACATGCCTTCACGCATGCACACAAACGCAGGGGAGTGCCCCACCTTCCCCAGCCAGTCCACGGGGCTAAAAAGGTTGGGGACCGCTGATCTAAGGGACATGGTGGTGCTGCAGGTTAAACTGCAGAAGCTTCTGTACTGCAAGGTCAGAAGACCAGCAGTCGTAAGATCGAATCCACACGACAGAGTGTGATCCCATCGCTTGTCCAAGCTCCTGCCAACTTAGCAGTTGGAAGAATGTAAAAATGCGAGTAGATAAATAGGTACCACCTCGGTGGGAAGGTAACGGCATTCCGTGTCTAATCACACTGTCCACATGACCATGGAAACTGTCTTCGGACAAACACTGGCTCTATGGATTGGAAATGGGGATGAGCACCGTGTCCTAGAGTCAGACACGAGTGGACTAAATGTCAAGGGGAGCCTTTGCCTTTACCTTTACAGTATCATCCAAATTGTGAAAGACAGCATTTGTATGTTTGCAGCACTTCTATAACACCAGTTGGAAAGAAGTTACATGGGAATTTCACAAGTAAACGTTAAACCCCTTAAATAAAAAAATAAAACACCAAAATGAAATCTACAATGCTGGAAACAGCATCAGAATAAAATTTGGAAAGCAACAATAGAAAGGGCTGTTTTAAAAGCTGGGGGAAATAAAAAGACCACCTGGTACCAAAAAGGCTACAACTTTCATAGTGGGTTAGCCTCTCTGGGAAGGGTATTCGAGAACCACTATCGAGGTCATCTCCCTAATTGCCTCCTGCCTCATTTCATTAAGAAGCAGAACCCCAAAAAAGGCCTGGAAAAGTGGTTCGAACTGCTTAGGGAAGGAACTGCTGGACAGCTCAGTGATGTAGATCTCTGGCTGTGGAGTCAGAGGCTAGAAGTTTGATTCCCCACTGGGCCTCCTTGACAGGAGCTGCACTTTATGGTCCATATGATGCCACTGATAATACTAATGAAGATGATCCTGCAGAAAACCTGGCTGTAATACATTTGTTAATTCCAGAACACTGTGTTGGGCCCAGAAACAGATAGGGAGTCAGTACAGATGCCAGAACGATGATGGAATGTGACTGCACCAGTCCTATCTACATGCAGAATGAGGGGAGGGTTGAAGATTTGCTCCTCCCCACTCATAAAGGGCAACATGCCACTCGTGTACCTCAATTCATGTAAGAAAACATGGAGAAGACAATAGTATGGACCTTGTTTTCTTGCTTCCAGTGATATTTAAGCTCCCAGTGTTGGAATCACTGCCAACTGTCAGAAGCCCAAAGATATGTAGATGCTGACTTAGATGTAAGAACCATTCAGTTCAATGGCACTTAGTCCCAGGTCAGTGTACACAGGACTGCAGTGTTAATTACTACAAGGAATATTCCTAGCCAGACTTGCCGAACAAAATTAGGATTGTGCAGATTGGTATTTTGGAGATATTGTTAAGAAATGGAGCTGAATGGAAAATAAAAAGCAAAAAATAAAAATAAAAATGAAGGTCTGAATAAAATGGGGGTACTGTATTAGAAGCACAAAATTCATTACAGCAGAAATAACGTTCTCGAAATAGCATGATGGCTTGATCTAACAGTTTTCTATTGTGTAGGCAGATTAAATAATACAAGTTGCATGTGTATAGTGTCACACTACTACAGTACTTGTACTGTAGTTAAAATTTAGTGCAACTACACTAAATGGTTTTTTCATTCCAATAGCATTGCACTAGACTTAGCCCCAAAAAAACTGTATCTGGTCAGTTATGAAACAATCATACAAGCTCCTCATCCTAATGCCAAACAAACTTGGACTCACTGCATTTATCTAGTCTATGTCAGTTTAGTTTAGGGAACTGATCCAACAGCTATTCATTCTGCTATATATTAAGGCTGAATGAGCAATGTAATTTTTTCTCTGGTTCTGCTTAAATCCTAACACCAAACATTCACTGGCATTTGGATATGAGCTCCTGCACTGCTTATCTTGTACATCTTTGTCATGTCTCGTGTTGTATAGGAATTAACTATCTATTAGGATCTTGAAATGTAGAGTCCACTAACAACAGTCATATATGCACCAAATACTGCATTCTGTGAATATTGGGTAGGGTGTCAGAGAGGCATGGGTGTGAGCATAACTAGGCCTGTGGTGTAATTTTTGTCCATATTTGTACTTTGCTCCAGTGTCTCCCGAAAAGCATTTTGCTCTGCCTCAATATCATTCAAAGGATTACTTAGATACTACTATTCTCAGGCTTTTATCCACAAAGAAAACTTAGGACATGCCAACACTTCTTAATACTTTTAAAAGACTGTAGTCACACAGGCTGTTAGAACTTCTGTTTCCTTTCACAATATTTTTTTTATTTCTTTTATTTATATCCTGCCTATCTGGTCAGTTAAGACCACTCTAGGCGGCTAGTATCTGGTAAAGCAAGCAGTGGAGAAAATGCAGGAGAGTGCAGAAAGATAGAGGGACATGGAAAACAGGGAAGAATAGATAGTGATCAATGGTGGAAAGAAAAGATGGGGGTCATGAAAAGACTATTACACTTAACAGAGATGAAATCATAGGAATTAGAAAGAACATCATTTCAAAGATACACTGGCTCTATACATTGCTCACTCACTTCAGACCTATGATTGCTAGCAGAAGGGTGGTGCTGGGTTCACAAGAGCAAATTAAATTGGTTACTATATAAGAATATGTGGGTTAGTTAGACTGTTCTCTCAGGCCACAGGAAGCAAGAAGATTCCTTAGCTCTTCCTGTATCTAACATGGAGGTGGCCCATCCTTTGGTGGCTGCCAGAGGTGCTTAAGAGCAGGGGCATCTTTCATGTTGGCTTGTATTTATAATCATGTTTGTTTTTCAAGTTTTCAGCAAAAAACTACAGCATTACCTTTTTTTAATTAAAAGCATGGTATTGTGAATGAATAGAAAATGTAAATCCCAGTTAATACAGAAATAATTGGGACCACCTATGGAATATTTAAAAGGGGAATATCATCAAAGGAGACCTGTAAAGAATCAGTTGTATAAACCAAAATAACAGAAATCAGGATTTTGTCTTAAAATGTAAATAGCCTGGGATCAGTTGGAAAGAGGTATGCATCCTGAAGGGTATGAAACAAAAGAATCCTTTAAATAAACGTTTTAAATAAGGTTCTGAAGTTTATTTTCATGCCTTTTCACAATAACACTTCACGTTTAGGCCGCGAAAGACCACGAGCCACCCAAGGAGTTCAATCTACCCGCTCGATAACAACAACAGGTCAAACGCTGCAAACGAACAACCCGACTGAACGGCTCTGGGAAAAAAATTAAGTTTGCTAACTCGGGTTCTTCGAGGTGAGATTCCTCGTTTGGCGAGAAATCTCTCTTGCTCCCTGACGGCGGTGAGGGAGGCCCTGAATGCAAAACGGAGGGCCGTCCGTTCCCACATTTCGGCGGTGGTGGCTGAATTGGCGCGGCCCTCAAGAGACTGCAAGAAGGCGGGTGAGTGAGGGGCCTGTTTTGTGGGCGTGCGAGCATTTGTGGCGGGAAAAACCAAGGACGGGGAAAGCCCTGCCGCACTGGGGCTGCTGGCGCGGAGCCAGGCGCCGGTCCCAAGACAGCGGGCGGCTCGCGTCTCTCCCTGGGGCGGGGACCCAGCCAGCCAGCCAGCCGAGAGAGGGAGAGCGCGCTTTCCTCGCTTCTCCTGCCCCCCAAAGCCATTGTTTCCGTTCCTGGCGGCGTCAGTGGAAATTCCGCCCGCCACACTCCTTTCCTTCCTCCCTTCCCTCCCTCGCTCTCCCTCCCTTCGGGTGCCCCGGGTTGGGGCCGGGCTATTTATACAGCTTGGCGCTGCCGTCACGGAGAGCGGGCTCGGCTGACGGGGGATGCTGACGCTCTTGGCTGTCGGGAGCCTGGCTTGCTGGCGGCATCGCTGGGGCGGCCATCATGGGCCCTCTTTAGGTGCCGCGGCGAGCGGGGCTCGGAAAGAAAGAGGAGGAGGAGGAGGAGGAAGACGACGACGAAAAGCCACCGGCATTCTTGGGAGCGGGGGGGGGGGAACCTCTTGCCCTTAGGGGGTGGTGGTGGCCTGACCGCTTGCCCCGGGGAGGGACGCGAGGGCGGAGGAGGCCAGGAGTGCCGTAGCTTCACCACAAGGAGGGCGAGCACGCGGAGTATTCGCGTTGCAAAGGAGCCACACTCCTGGAGCCCCAGAAACAGGTAGGATGAGAAAGATGGGGATGCTGGTGGTGGTGTTGGTGAGAAGGCAAGGAAGGGTCGCTTGCGCTCCGCCTCGCCAAGCCCGCCTTTCCCTGCGGGAACACAGAACAAACTTATTCTGCAGGAGTCTTGTTACTTATTTTGGGGGGGGGGGCGGCGGCGAAGGGGGAGGTGCTTCTTCCTTGTCCCCTCCCCTAAAAGAGCCCGCAGTTTTTACACCGCGGAAGCCGCTTCCCGTCCGCGGAGAGGAGGGGCTTCGTGGCACCCGGGAGAAGGTTTATGAGAGAGACCCTTGGGTGGGACCTCCTGCCCCGCAGAACCCGAGTATGCTTTCTCCCTCCCGGTTGGTTCCCCAGTAAAGGCATTAAAATGTCCGTTGCTGTGCATATTTTTTTTCCAATTTCTTAATTGCCAATAAAACACTTAACTTGGTTGAGTTATTATTGTTAAATGTCTGCTCTCAAATTACAGCCTGATTCTGATAAAAGGCTACAACTTTTCAAGCATTTGTTTAGTTCCCATCCTGACAATAGTTTTTTTTCCTGCACAGCTGGATTTCCATGGGGTTGCAGATGTTGCTAATGGCAGCTTAAGCACGGATGGGCAGATAACATATGGAATGCCACATGTTGCCATATGGTCCCTTTAGCCTTTCACCTCCAAGAATATCAATCAAATATATTCTGGGAGGGAATTTAATGACTCTGAACAAGAAGATGAATTGCTTAGTGCAATTTGTATTCCTTGACCTGAGACTTTGTAAGATAGCAAGTGGATCTTGCAGTCTGTCTACCAAAGATGTGAGCTCCAATGCAGAAAGACTTCCAGTGTTGTAAACATCTATTTGTCAGCTGGGATCCTAGTTACTGGCAAGTATGTCACAGGGCCTATACCCTCTTAATGTGACCTGACAATATAAAGAAAAATTACATTAAATCTATCTGGAAACATCTTATTAAAAGATTGTTAACATTCCATTCTACGTGTGTATGGCCCCTACAGTTTTCACAGAAAGAAGAAAACAGAGTAGCACAGAATTTAGAAAATGGAACTGAAGTTAGCAAATAGCTCTGCTGTGCTCCCAGCAAGAGCTACCTTTTCATGTGTTCTTTTACTTTTATTTAAAATGCATGCATTTTTTTCTTTCAGAATGACAACAGTGATATTTCTGCCCTAGTGGGCAGGAGAGTGGTATCTAAATACTTAAATAATTTTATCTAATCAAAACTAATCCAAGTTTACAAAAAGGAGCTAAGTCTTAGAAGTCAGAAAGGTATGTATATTTCAAACCAAACTTGTTCACTGGGAAATAAATCTCTGTATGTAAAATGTCTAGATCCTGATTCAAAACCTTTCCTGTCAGTAGGTTTCAGATAGTGTTCCTAAGACAAATATTTGTTAGAATAGCATCCCTATCATGTTTGTTTCCGTTATCCATGTTTGCCACAGCATTTGTATGTTAAAGTACAGTGAGAAGAAAAATACGGCTCATTCATGAAAGGACTGTTTGGCAGAATTCAAAATCTATAGGAAGCATTTTTCCCATAGCTGTGCTCAATCACATTAATGGAGCCTGAAGCAGAGTTACCTGTAAGTGTTGCAGTTCCTAGGAATTTCTGGCATTCTGTCTGAAAGAGGGAGAATGATGGTAAATAGTATAAGAATAAGGGCATTTCAATTATTCATATGCTGCTGCACATTCACTTCCATTTGTATTTTGAAAACATACAGTTCCTGCTTCCCCAGAACATAACGGCTGCAATGATATACCGTGTGCACTTTTCACAAAACCAACCTGATAATTTATTTCAAGGAATGCAGTTGAATTTGTTCATTCTTCTAGGATATTAGACTTTGCTGAAACAGGATATTCATGCTTAGCACAGTGCATGCCTATAGTTGATGTCCCAATATGTTTGGGGAATTTTAGATGCTGAATTCTGATAGGGAAAACTGTTAATCAAAAACTAGGCGCTACACCCTTAAGGGCTTTTTGGAGGGGGGAGCTACTTTATTGATATAAAATAGGTATATCATTTCAGATTCTGTGTTGCCGTCATAGCTGACTGTGGAAAAACTATTTAACATTCACTGATATAAAAAACCTGAAGCAATGATGTTTAAGTTCATGGGCCAATCTATTATTTATTTACTTATTCAATGTGTATAACACCCCATTAGTGCAAGCACTACACTAGGGAGTTTATACTAGAATAAAATTTACAAACCCTCAGTCTGTTCTTTACGATGTAGCCATATGTAATGTTAGTCTAACAATCTTTTCTGCATTTCAAAGGATCCATAGGAAGTGGTGCCCTGACCCTTCTCATCACCACCTTCTTTGTTGTGGAGGCTGTTGAGGTAACCTAACAAGTGGCTTTGGTTTAATATGTAGTTTATTTGCTTTGCATTTAGTAATAATTTTGGGTGAACTTTTGCAACTACACTGAACCAATAAAAACCTTCTAAAGAGCTCTGATGTATTGTCTTCCGTTTATAAATGAATGTCATACAAGCAGGGTACAATGGTGTGTCTTAAAATGTGCTTAACCCCTTGTGGATCTATACCAGTCTATATTTGATGCTCCTGGCCTGGACAGAACTTTTTGTTAATCAGGAGTATTTTCTATAAATAAAATTGAGATGAGAATCTAGTAACTGCTTTACTGTGGAACCATCCATGTTAAAGAAATAGAAAAACATAATTAATTGGAAATACCTAACTAGCCAGGGAAAGGAGTACTAGGATGAATAGTTATTGATTTGGTATGGACCTTATAAGATGTGGCTTCCAATGTCCTGGGTGAGTTCATTGTTTATGGTTTTTATCTTCCAAACTCACTAGATAGTAATGCTGATGGCACAGTGGGATCCACCTTTCATCAGAAAGGAGGGGGGTCACCAACCACTGTATTGTTGATTCTAAGTGCATAGGTTTACTTACAAGCATTACTCTGATTTCATTACCACCACAGCTGCTGTCTTCCTGATGCTGTATTAATATTTCAACATTCCTGTTTTTCATTTTGCTATATTAGCTGTCTTAATAAGTAATTAGCATCTTTTAAAATGCAATGTTGTAGAATTCCCCCCTTCCAATATAACTGAATATATTTGCATATAGTTTTTACTTCTACTTCTAAAATTAAACTGTTGTAAAACATTGTTCCATGCATAACCTATTAGTTTGCAATGTCCTAGGCAGCCTTTTCTGTACATACAGTTCAATTTTCAGGTTTTTAGTTTTTGCTGAACCATAATGTGAATTGTGGAAATGCACCTCATAGAGGATGGCTAGCATTTTCAGTTGTGCTCTATATGTTCAGTTGTGCTCTATATGTTCAAGTATTTAACTACAAAAATTCAGAATTGTGCTAGGCCTATAAAATTGTTTGCATTTATTTAATGTATGCTTCTTTTTGAGGCATGGAGCCATGAATGTTTGTTCTCTCCTCTTTTTTTTCACATCATTACTCTGATGCTGCTTGATTAGCTCCCTCCCCAGTCATGATTGGTAATTAAAATAGGCATTAAAATTAGTCACTTAGCAATTTTGCTGTTCAATTGGCAATTAAATTACTTAATTGCAATTAAAGTCCTAATTTTAATTGGCAAAATGATAGATGTAGATTTAAGATAATATGTATAAATACTTTAATAAGTGTCTATATAAGGATTACTTAATTACTCAACTTGAAGTTTATGTTGTTAACTTCAGAACTTTAAAATGAGCAATGAAATTTTATATTATATCTATTCTAAAGGTATGGCAATCAGATATGTAATGTGCCACTATAGTGGCCCAGATATTAGTTACTTTAGTAATGTATAGATGCAGCATGGAATAAGCAGCCTAACAGTTAGCAGAGCATGGGAATGTTTCTTATATAGTAGCACAATTTAAATCAACGGAGCTTACTCAGGAGTAAGCATGTGCAGGATATAGGTCTTCGCCAAAGTCTGTTAAATTTCTAATTGAAATGAGTGGCTGCTTTACTGAACAAACAGAACTTGTAAATATGGATAAGAAAGCATCAGAATGCTGAAAACTTTTAGTAACGCTGTGCTGATGTTGGCTAGCATGGGTGATTACAATTCAAGCACCATCAAAATGCAGTAAGACATAAAATCTTCCAGCAAATTTACTTCATGTTGGCATGAGCACATACAAAGGAAAAAACAAGCTTTGTGGAAATAGGAAATTTAGGCAGATGTGGGATGGAGGGGGACAAGGAATGAAGAAAACCTGCACCAAGCAAAATAACTATAAAATAACTGTGGAATAATAGGAGCCTATTCCTCATTTGCAGCTATTCAGCCAGCTTCCTCTTGAAACACAGTTTGAGTATGAATTTACAGTTCTCCTAAGTATACTTTGAGAGAAAAGATTATAAGAGGAGACATCCAGTGTGGGTTAAAATGTAGACTTGGAAGTTACAAGCAGCTCCATTTTTTGAATATGACACAGCAATAATCCTGAGGAAGCTTTATGTTTAGTCTAATATGAAGCAATCTCAGATGCTTGAATCATCATCATCATAGAACTGCAGAGCTGGAAGGGACCATATGGGTCACCAAGTCCAGCCCCTGTCAGGGAGTCACAGTGGGTCATTGAACTCCCAACCTCTGGCTTCACAGCCAGAGACCTAAACCATTGAGCTATCATCTGTTCTATTAAATGAATGTTTTGTCACATCTGCACAATTCTGCTCCACAGATTAAAAAAAAAATATTTGCGGAACTTCAGACTCAATATTGTCAGCTAATGCAGATAGGCTGTTGCCGCCGCCGCCGCCCCCAACTTTGGAATGCCCTCCCTATAGAGATCCGCCTGGCTCCAATACTTTTGGCTTTTCGGCACCAGGCAAAGACCTTTCTGTTTAGCCATCATTTTAATTAAATAGTATTCTTTAGCTGGCCATATGAGCAGCAGGATTTATTAATATTAATGTTTGAATGATTGTTTTTAATATAGGATATTATTATAATATTGCCTATTTTTAATGTTTTTAAAGTTTTAATGTTGTACGCTGCTCAGACCACTAAAAAATCTTGTAAATAAATAAATAAGATTACCAGTATCAATCATACCCAAAAGGAAATATACATTATTGCTACATTCTACATATGGCAAAAAATTCAAATGTCTACTCTGATTTTTAAATCTCTTTGAATTAGTTGAGAGTTAATATTAAACAGGTGTATACTACTTGTTTATGTTGAACAATGTGAAATAAATTTTGTATTATAAATAGGAAATTGCATCTTCTGTATTAATACATGTATACCTGACAGAGATCGTATTTAATTAGTGTAACAGTCATTTTCACATAGTACTAACTGATACTTGCTAAATAGTAGAAATAAAATCTTTGCAGTTCCTCAGTTCTAAACTAAATTGTTTCAGTCATATTAATGGAACAACACTGCATCAAATGAGTGGAATTCAATATAGAAATTGGTGCTTAATATCAGAAGTAAAAGTGTTTACTGTCAGGAGGTCAGGCTAAAGTCCTAAACACAGGATGCAACAATGTAATATACAAACCACATATTGTTATAGTATACATATAGTATATTGCCCAATGTGAAGATAAGTGTAGTTGAACTCCGGAGTAAATATGCACGTGCTATTTCCTTTACCATACTAATATCTGCATTAAACCACAAAATCACTGGGAGAGGAGTTTGTGCCATTATTTTTAAATTATACAGCCCCGGTCAAGTCTGGAAGAATGCCAGTCAATGGTATCACAGGGACAGTATGTTCAGCAGAAGTCAGTGAATCCCAGTAAATGTGCAGAAAATTGGATGGGATATTTAGTAAGAAAAATTGAATAATGTCTCCTCCTCCTTAATCAGGCCTTAATCAGTGTCCAAGACAAACCCTCTGGAAAGACCTGCACTAGATTGTCCATCTCTCAAACATGTTTATATTTTTAAACACCCTGTTTCTCTGTAGTTTATTTCTTATCTTTCTAGGAGATATGAACTGACTTCTCTCATTTGCCAAAAGAAAAAATTATTTTTTTCAGTACACCCCTCCCATATTTACAGCCTTAGAATTTACTGTTTTAAATTAGTTTTAGTTGCACTCCCTAGAACAACTGCATCCTAAGATGTGTGACTTAGAGCATGTGCAAAGGCTTAATTGACTATTGAGAAAATGATTGTATCAGGAAAACAATGCTTGTGCAGCATCTTTATACAGAAACATCACAGTCCAAAGCAGTTGGCTTTGTAAGCAGTGCTGGAAACCTCGGCAGCATAAATGTTTAAGAACCAGATTTCACAGATAAACTGATACTGGAATATTTGTGTGTATGTAACTATTTGTAACAGCTTTGATACAGAAAAGATAATATATAGAAAAAGTGAGTCCTTGTTTTCGGGGGGGGGGGGGGGAACCAACCATGAAATATTTGTAACAGTAGTGAGGTATCATTTCCAATAACAATTATTTCAAAATGAGGTTTTCATAAGCTGCCACTTACCAGAAAGAGATAGCACTCTTAAAAAGTACAAGCTCTTTTTACTACATAATACAATACTTTTATTCTGCATTCTGAATGATCCAGAAATCCTTTACAGTACAGTACAGTACATAAAAGGAAATACTTCTGAAGTCTAAAAACATGCACTACGGCTAACAAGATGTGAGGTATTACACCTAGGAGATGCTTTAAACAAAAGACTGATGGGATGTTTTGTCGTTTAAAAGAATACATTCCGAGTTCTACCCAAGCACCTTAAAAATACAGTACTACTCGTGTCTTACTAGGACCATTCAAGTACACTTGCTTGTACGGTATTGATTGTAAAGCCGAGCCCCCTACTGCCGGGATCGCAGAAATGCAGGAACTACAGTAATGGGCTTGCTTCGGAAGCGCTTTTGGACTTGTACCGGTCGGGGGAACTTCCTTCTGCTGTCAGGTTACTTCCCCGGTGACCCTCCACCATCCCCTCCAAACGCACCTGCGTGACCCTAGATCGCGCGGTTTGCAAGGCAAAAAAAAAGAGAGAGAGAGAGGAAGAACCCGCTTGCCCCACGTGTGGAAAACTTTGCCAGTCTGGGGAGCAATGTATTGGCCAGAGCAAAGTTCGGGGCCACGGATCATCACGGATTTTAATCAGGGTGGCAAAAGATAAAAAACAGCAGCCTGTCAGGGCTGTGGGCCGACTTGGGGCAGTTCTGACTTGGTCGCCGATGCTTTGGTTCCAAACTCCTCCAAGGCGTGGATTTGTTTCGGCCTCCATGGCTGGGGCGGGAGAACCGAGGCAGGGGGTAGCGCAGGAGCCAGGCGGCCGGGATGGGGAGGCCCCTGCCCCTGCGACTCTGTCAGCCCCACCATGCAAAGGGAGAGTCCAGCACAAGGTGCCCCCGAAGCTCCTTCGCAGAAGCGGGCGGTGCAAAGGTGGCCGTAAGTCCCCCGCTCCGCCAGCGCCGGTGAGACGCCCACTCTCCCTCCCTCCTTCCCCACCCCTTCCGACAGCGTGGCTCTCGAGGCCAGCCAGGAGAGCGGCCGGCGCTTGCCAAGGGAGGCCTTCCAGCAAGGAAAAGGAAGCGAAAAGAAAGTTCTCCATCTCAAAAGCTCCTGGAAGGAGGGAGGGAGTTTAAATATATCTATCACCCCCCCTCCCTTTGGCTGCTTTCGAGTTTCCGATTCGGGGGAGCCTTAAAATAGCCGCGTGCGGGCACGGCCCACTCCCAGGCTGTTGCTTTCCCCCCACCCCACTCTTCTCTCGCCGCCGCCGCCGCCGCCGCCGGGCCACGCTTTCCTGGGCGCTGCGCGCGGGCGCGCGCACACACGGGGAGGGGGGGGACTATTTTTGGCGCAGCCCCGACCCTGGTGGCGTCAATGGCAGCGTCTGCTTGCGTCACGCGCCGTGCCCGCCCTCTTCCTCCTCCTCCCGCTTCCCCGCGCTCACTTTTTCCCTTTCGTTCGCGGCGGCGGCTGACGCGACTGCGCCTCATGCTAATGAGCTCGCGCGCTTCCCTCTCCTCCCTGCCTCCCTGCTTCCCTCCTCCGCCCGGGTCCGGCCAAGGCGAGCGCGGCTCCGAGCGGAGGGGAAACTTAAGGCGGCCTCTTGGTGTTCACCCCTCTTCACACTCACCCCCCCACCCACCGAGCACCGCCGCCGCCGCCGCCCCCCCTTTTTGAAACTTCGCCCGGCTATTTATAGAACCCTCTCCACCCCAAGTAGCTCGGGCGGGAAGGAGACTTTGCCCTCCCGGGAGGGAAGTGCTGTCAGCTCTCTGGATGCTTCCTTCGCCTCTCCAAAAGCGAGGGACTGCGGGAGCGGTTGCCGCGTTCCTCCTTCCAGGCACGCGAGGGAGGCCCACTTTGCCAAAGGCGCTCAAGGTTCCTTTTTGGAAAGGAAAAAACAAACAAATAAATCTTTGAAAAAGTCTTCCGGGAGGAAAGTGGAAGTGAACCAAAGGGACTCAACGCCTAACTTCAGGGTAAATAAAGAAAAACAGAATCGGTCTGAAGTATTTGCACGGGACAGGGCTGACTTGCGAAAGGAATCCCCGTTGAGTTTCGTGGGATTTCTCAGTTGAAAAAGCCTAGGCTCCGCCTGATCTCACTGACATCCAAACATGTGCCTTGCAATCCTATCAAGAGCTTGGGAAAAAGTTTGTGTTTATTTTTTTTACTACAACTCCCAGAATCCTTCATCCAGCATAGGTATTATCTGAGGGTTATGGTCGAAAAAAGTAACTTTTCCAAAGTGAAGTTTAGACGGTGGAGGCTGGAACTCTCTGATCTTCCAGATGTTTTTGGAATGCAGTTCCCATCAGTCCTATTTAATATAGGCAATAGTAAAGGATTCTGGGAGTTGCAGTCCAATAACATCTGGAAGGCCACAAATGTTTCCTGTCCCTATTGTACACTGACCCGCAGCGAGCACTCCTGGGGATTGATTTCAGAGTAAAAAAAAAAGGGTAGGCCTGAGTTGTGAAGTCTGATTTCTACCCCGATCCTTCTTCTTTAGTTTACCTTCCCTCTCACCCCCACCCCAAGACACACACATGCAGACGTGGCTCCACGTGGGGCGAGTGGGGGGGGGGAATAGAGAGATCCAGCCACTCCTCTTCATACTTGCCCGGCCAGATCCTTGTTCGACCGTGGAGAAGTCACTGAACTCGCCGGGAGGTGGGACGGAGAGAGACGTTTTGATCGGCTGGGGTGCGGGGGGAGAAAAGGACATTCAGTGGGGGTAAAAGAGGAAATGTTCGTCAGTCTAAATCATCCTCACTTTACCTTGTCCCCTCCTTCCCCCACCCTTCAGAACTCACAGAATAGGACTTGTGGGGAGCGAGAGTGAAGTGGGCATATGCCACTCTGGATCAGCAGGTCCTTCTGGCGACCTGCTGATCCACCATCAGCCGCGGGAACTTCTATTAGCCCCTTTGGGCTCTTAATGGCCACCCTGGACGCCTGGTCCAGTGGATGGAAAGCGAACCAGAAGTGGGAAAGCCCAAGAAAAGAGCACCAACACCAGTCGGCAATGCCATCTTTACTTAGATAAGGACTTACTCGGAACTAAATCCAGCCACTGAACTCAGGGGACCTTGCACTAAAACCCTCTGGACACTGACCCGGGGACGTTCAAGACGGCGGAGTCCTTCGTTGTTCGGATCGTTCGCAGCCTTGCGTTGAATGGACATCCACTGATCCTGAACCCACTGCTCTCTCTCTCCTCACGGAGTCCTTCCCCTACTGGGCTGGGGTAGGGTGCTTGCCGAGGGGCTCCCCCGGCCTCTCCCCCGAGTCCTCATAGTCTGATCCGCGGTCCTCGTCGCCAGGCGGTTCTGCATATCATGTACAATGAAAAGAAACACACACACACACACAATCCTGCAAGCACCTTTTCCTAACTCCAGGAGCGATACCTGGTGCGAGCAGGTCGGTTTCTTTAGTCCTCTCACACGTTGAAAAAGCGAGAGCAGCTGGAGCGCGGGTTGGGGAGGGGAGGCGGTTCGGCAGCGCTTGTGCAACCTGTGGACCGCGTGGTCTTAGCCTGCAAACGAGATGCACTGCCTGCGTCAATGCATTCCTGGCTCTTCACCGGTACCGTGCAGGGGGAGCAGATCCGGCCGAAGACGGTCCTTGTTTAGGCAGGGAAGAGGGAGGGGGAGATCAGCAGTCCCGTGCCAAGCAGAGGGAGAAATAGAGAGCGCCAACTTTTGCACGCCTACTCAGAAGTCAACCCCGTGGAGTTCAGTGGGCATGGCTGCCCGGGAAAAGCGGGTGCACCAGTGTATCACCTTAGATCTGAAAATGGACAGAGTGTCGAAAATGGGGTGCGCACCCCGTGGGAGAAGGCTGCCACACACGTACATGGCTAAATGCAGGACAGCCATAGGCAGAGGCTGGGGGGGGGGAGGGCTTGGAATTTGTTCTTTGCGTACACTCTGGGGAATCGGGGTGTCCTCGACTCGTGGGGTGGGGAAGGGCCCGGCCCCTCTTGTGGCCCAGGCGGCGCGAATGGGAAGGCGGGCACCAGGCAGCGGGGCGGCGAGGGTAGTTGTTTCCCACCTTAAAAGCGCCACTCTTTGGTGATGTCACGTCGGAAATTTACCAAAGCAAGAACTAGCCAACTGTGCCGAGCGATCCAGCCCCTTGCCTGGCTGATTGGGCGGGCGGCACTGACGTGCACTGACGCTTGGAGACTTGAGGTGCATGTTGGCTTTGCAATACGGAGCCCACATAAACAAAGGCACATTGGAGGGAAGGGCCAGTCGGTCCGGCTGGCTCGCTCGCAGAGCCCGACTTCCTGGAGGAACGCCGTGCGCCTGCCTTCGCGCGTATGCTAGCGTGAGACGCACACACACACACACACACACACACACACGCACGCACACAGAGAGAGAGAGAGAGCCAAAGAAAGGGAGAGCGCGGAAGGAAGGGAAAGAAGCGGCGGCGGCGGCGGCAGGAAAGGCGCGCGGGCGCCGCTTGCTCTCTCTCCCTTTCGCCGGCGGATCCGCCCCAGGGAATCGGAGCTGAGCCCCCGCCGGATGCATGAAAAAGACGCCGCCTAACAGGTATGCGGATCGCGCGCGCGCCCATAACTGCTGGCGGATGGCTGGACTGACGGCTGGACCGGCCATCTGGACTGGTGACCCCCCCCCTTTTCTAAAGGCAAAGGGGAGCAATTGCGGGCGGGAAGCGGGGGAGAGAGCTGGGGAGACAAGGAGCGTCTCGGTGGCGACCCCTGAAAGAGGAACGCGTGGTGCGGGGATTGGGAGGGGGGAGAGGGGGGGCTGGTCCCGATTGTACTTCCAGGAATCTCCCCGCTCGGGCCCTTCGGATGATTTTTCCCCCCTGCCAAGATCTCCAAACTGCTGCTTTGAACAGGACGGCGGAGGAAGTCGAGGTCGGCTTCCCTCCCTGCCCTGCTCGGAGGCTGTCAAGTCCTCACGTGTGAATGGGAGTCCTCGGGGTGGATTGTGTCTCGGGTTCAAGGGCAAGAGAAAAGTTGTCGGACGCGTCGTTGCTTGGGAACGACTTTGGTTGCCGCCGGGGCGAAGGCCTAGCCCCCGGCCCCGGAGTGCGGTCCGCGGTCACTTGGTCGCCTTTCCTGCTTATTCCTGCCGCCGGCACGAATGGGCAATGTATCGACGAAAGGCAGCTTTTATAGCGGCGGGGGTGGCTGAAGGTGAGGGTGGGGTGGGGGAAACCACGCCGGCCTCCTTACTTAGCGCAGTCTGTCAGACTGTCAAGGCTAAGCTGTCGGGAGGGAGAAGGCTCTTCCAGCCCTCCTCCAAATGGGTGGGAAGAAATGATTATGGTAGTGGCGGTGGCGAGGAGGATGAGGATGAGGATGATGGGAGCAGTAAATCAACCGGCAGATGAAGGGCCAGCTCTGCTGTGAGTGGAGTTCGCGTGAAGGGCATCAGACACTCCGGAGGAGCAGCGAAGCGGAGTCCCCAGGTGGGCAGGCTTCCGCTGTGAACCTGTGAAAACTTCCCCGGCTTGGCTTGCTGTCCTGTTGAGAGGCTGTCCTTGGGGCGAAGTGGAAGGGATGTAATCGCAGGGGAAAAAAAGCCTCCGGTAAGAAGTTGGCTTGCGTCAGGTTCCGAAGGGGATCCGGAAGAGGAGGGAGAGGTATCCCTTTCTCGTTTAATCCAGATTTGTTACTGTGGACAGCTCACCCCTTGGAAACCTCTGCTTGTTCTGTAGGCGGCTTGGTGGGTTTCATCCGTAGCTTCGTTGGCCTTTAATTGCCTTCGCCTTTGCGCCTGTCTGTGTGAGTGCCTATGTTTCAATTAATTCATTTATGCCGTTAAGCGTTCTTCCGCTAGCATTTGAAATGCGTACAGTCCTGTGGAGTATCTAGAGCTTTCCCTTCTCTCTAATTTTATCTTATTAAACTGACATTCGGAGTCTTTTTTTAAAAAGTCTAATTCAATTGGATTCCGAAAGATTAAGTTATCTCCAAATAAACTGTGGTGTATTTTATATACTTAGGCATCTGCATGTGTATACTCTTTCTCTCTATATATATTTATACACACACATATATACCCAAGCATAGGTACACACCACCCAATAGTGGGAGGGGGATAAAATGTATTTCTCTACTTGTTTACCGCACAGTAAGGATAAATAATGTGGCATGACAGCTCTTTAAATGAGCAGGTTTTCTCCTTCCACGTTCATTAGATAAGGAGAGAGAGGGAGGGAGAGATGGGGATGGAAGAAGAAACCTTGAAATATGTACATACACACACATCACCTGGAGGGAGATGATGTACCTAAAATCGTCGCATCCCCTGTTTTGCCCAAGTCCTGCTGGTGGGGTTCGAGATTTTCGTGTCTTGTGTTTGCTGCCGGTCTGTCCCAGGACTAACCAACTTTTCCCTTTTGTGTCTTGTCTGTTTTTCCAGAGAGCGTCCCGGGCAGGCTGGCGTCCACAGCACTTCGCTCAAGTCTTGGCAACTTGTCCCTCCGGTGAATCTCGACGCTGTCCGCCTTTAATTCCCCCCAACACGCCTCTCACTCGGCCGAAGGTGAGTGAGCGGCCGGGCTCCTGTCCTTCTCCCTTCGCACACCCACCCATCCATCCCGGGGCCCCTTCCTGGCCAACTCTCTTCTCTCCTGAAGGAGGAAGGATGGGCCCTCTTGGCGCATCCCGAGAGCGGGGCTCGCGCAGCATTTGGGACCAGGAGGGAGTAGATCTGGGCTGGGGGTGAGGTGGGGGTGGGGAGCCCACGGTGAGGGGCCGGGGAGGGAAAATGCGGGCTACCCTGGGGTCTAAACACTGCCCACTCTCGGATCCTGCCTCTTCTCCGGCTGGTCTGCGGGGCCAACCTGGAGAAAAAGCGCGCCCCTCCCCCTCCCTCCCTTCCCGCGATCAATTTCTCCCGCTATCTTTCTCCCCCCCCCCAACTCCGCGCTGCCCCCTCCTTTCCTTCCCTGCTCCCTCTGTACACCACCCCCTCCTCCCTGCCTGTACCTAAGCCGGCTGCCTCGCTGCCCCGCCGTCATTCGCCTCCCTCTGGCGGCCGCCTGCCATCCATCTCCACCTTTGCTTTTTGGGCCGCCGCCATCCCCCCCCCGTCCCCATTCCTCTCCCTTTCGGCTCGGCCCACCCTTTCCAACCCTCTTCCCTCTCTTGATCCGAGGTGGGGCGGGGGGAGTGCGGAGGGGGGAGAAGTGAAGCCGGAGAGGGGCAGGGCTGGGGTGGCTGGAGGAAGGTGGTGGTGGTGGTGGCGGTGGTGGAAGCGGGTGGTGGTGGTGGTGGTGGGGAGGCTTGTTGCCCGGTCCACAGCTGAGCCATGTTGTTGTTGTGCCGTGTTTCGTTTGCAGCTATGCCCTGCGTCCAGGCTCAGTACGGGTCCTCGCCGCAAGGAGCCAGCCCGGCCACGCAGAGCTACGCTTACCACCACTCGGCGGCTGCCGGGGAGTACAGCTCGGACTTCTTAACGCCCGAGTTTGTCAAGTTTAGCATGGACCTGACCAACACTGAAATCACTGCCACCACTTCTCTCCCCAGCTTCAGTACCTTTATGGACAACTACGGCGCCGCCGCCGCCGCTGCCGCCGCCGGCTACGACGTCAAGCCGCCCTGCCTCTACCAAATGCCCTCCCAGCCGCCGCCGCCACCCCCGCCGCCGCCACCGCCGCCGGCGCCCTCCATCAAGGTTGAGGAGCTGCCCCTCCACAGCCATGGCTATCCCCCTCCTCCGCCACCGCCGCCGCCGCCGCCGCCGCCCCCCAGCGGCGGGCCTCAGCAGCCCGACGAGCTGGCGGTCTACTACAAGCCTTGCTCCTCGCCGCCCACCCCGGCTGCGGGCTTCGGGCCGGGCCAGAGCGTTTGGGACGAGGCAGGCCCGCTGCACGGCTTCCACCATCACCACCACCATCACCACCACCAGGCCTACGGCGGGGCGGCGGGCGGCGGCGGCGGCGGGGGAGGAGGCGGCGGGGTGCACAAGGCGGCCCCGACGGCCGTGCCGCGCCTCTCGCTCTTCTCCTTCAAACAATCCCCGCCGGGCACGCCCGTGGGCAGCTGCCAGATGCGCTTCGACGGGCCCCTGCACGCCCTGCCGCCGCTCAACGGCGAGCCCTCGGCTCACGGGCCCGGCGGCCACCACCACCACCATCATCACCACCACCACCACGACGGGCAGCCCGCCTTTGCCCTGCCCAGCCCCATCCGGAAGCAGGCCGCCGCCGCCGTCGGCTTTCCCGGCCTGCAGATCGGGCACGCCTCGCAGCTCCTGGACGCCCAGGTGCCCTCGCCGCCCTCGCGGGGCTCGCCCTCCAACGAGGGGCTGTGCGCCGTCTGCGGGGACAACGCCGCCTGCCAGCACTATGGGGTGCGCACCTGCGAGGGGTGCAAAGGCTTCTTCAAGGTGAGCTGCTAAGCCGAGGGTGTGCCGGAGAAAGTGCGTGCGTGTGTTTGTGTGTGTGTGTGTGTGCGCGCGCGCGGGGCGCGCGAAGGGGTGTTTTGGGGCGGTGGGGTTTTTGCGCCGGCCATCCCTGCACCTGGCAGGCCACCGTTCTGCCCAAACCCTCCTTCCCTTTCCTAATTGGCACACACGCTTTTTTCGAGGACTGATTAATTAATTCCTTCACCCATCCGTCAAGGCGCCCGCCTTTCTTCCCTGAGGTCCCGCCCCCGGTAGATTAGGATTCACATTCCACGACCCCTTTCTCTTCTAACCTGGAATCGTTAAACCCCCCTCCCCCCAAATTCTCCATCACCCAAGAACTGGACCCTGGGGTGAAAGGGGCTCCTCCTCCGCCTTTGGACGGCTCCGAGCCAAAACAGGCACATCCCCAATACCACACCCTTGGACACCGGGTGGATTAATCCCGAATAACGGGATTCTCCTAGTTGCCTATCTAAGCGGTTGGCCAGATCTCTTCGCTCGCTTAGTCTCCACGATGGTGTGGATCGCCTGGGCTTCAGTAGGGTTGAGAAGTTCACTACTGCTTAATCACCCTGAACTCACCTGGGGCGGGAATACTGCAGGCACCAGAAAATGATCCTGCCTTTCTCTTCCTATTTCCCGCCTCCCCCCCCCCCCCCCATTATTTGCGTTCTAGATTCCTATAGTCCAGACAAGCTTTAACCAGCACAGACTGGTATCCTTATTTCATCCAACCCATGCCATTGAAAAGTGGCGAGGCCTGGCCTTGGATCAGGCTGTTCCCATCGTGAGGTTGAGTGGGACAGCAGTACCTGCGCGGAAGGAGGGAGTGATCCCAGTGGCAAATATCTTTATGAGAGCGGGGAGGAGAGGCCCTGTGCTGCCGCTATGACTGTCATCATCGCCTTCTTCTGGAGAGCAAGAAGTGTACCTGGGCCACCAGAAGAGAGAGAGAGAGAGAGAAAAAATAAACCAAAGGACCGAGCATGATACATTCAGAGTAGTAAGGGTTCAGAAAGGGATCATCCGCACTCCTGACCCTGTCCCTCCGTGGAATCAGGGGAGAATAAGTCCAAATCACCTCGGAAGTGTCTCCCTCCCCACTCAGCCCCACCAGGAAGCCATTCCTGAAACCCAAGGCAGGCAAGACAGGCGCCCGCCAAGGTCACTCCATTTGACTCTCGGCTGAGGGTCTCTTCAAAGGCGCAAGGCGCGGTCCCGGGTCTCTTTCGCTGCGAAGGCCGCCAGCCTTGGGATAAGGAATTGGGAAGGCAGACCAACAGCCTCGGTTGTTTCTCTCCTCCCCCCCCCGCCCCACTCTGATTTTTTTGGGGGGGAGGGGCTGGCGCCCACTGCCCCTGCCAAGAATGACCGCGGGTCCCCCGGGCCCTCTCCTCCTCGGTCCCACCGCGGGGAAGGAGGGACGGACTGGGAGGGAGGTGATGACCCGGGGCTGCGCAGAGAGCGGGCGGGCGGCAGGGCCTATTTGCATGCGCTTCCCTTTTGCCTCCGGATTGAAATTGGTTAGGACAGAGAACCGTGTCTAAGCTAACCAAGTGGAACAGAATTCCCTATGGTCAAATTAAGTGATCTCTTTATTTCCCCCACATCCTGATTGAATAATCTTATCATTGGGAAGAGAGAAGGTCTCCGAGGAATGTAAATAATATGAATGCCCACGGATTTGTATTTACTGAGCGTCTCCTCATTCCTGCGCTTGGCATGTAAAACACTGGCGAGGCGCTGGCGGGGGAGCTCGTCGGAGAAGCCGCCGCCGCCGCGGCTGCCAAGCGCGGGCTCGCCGTCGGCTTCTTGGTGGGAAAAGGAACCGACGGGCTGCGGGGAGGGCCGAGCTGCGGGGGGCTGGGAATCGGGGGGGGGGGGCAAACGGGAAGAAACCTTTCGCTTGGGTGAAGGGAACTGAGCCGGCAGGGCCCGCCTTGGGGCTTCCAACCCGCTTCCCCCTTGTCTCCGCAGCGCACCGTCCAGAAAAACGCCAAGTACGTTTGTCTAGCGAATAAAAACTGCCCCGTGGACAAACGTCGCCGGAACCGGTGCCAATACTGTCGCTTTCAGAAGTGCCTGGCAGTTGGCATGGTCAAAGAAGGTAGAGCGGGTTGGTCGGGGTGAGGTGGGGTGCTGGGCGGAGGGGCGCGCGAATACCCATCTCCCTTTTAGACAGGGGGAAAAAATTTCATCACAAGGCACCGTCCAAGCCCATTTCCCCCTTTTGCTACCTGGAAGAGTTCTCGCCCTCCAGGTCTGGCCGGCTCTTTTATGCAAGCCGGAAACCTTCTCAAAATGATATCCAGGGAATTCACCTCTGAGTAAGCACAGACTTCAGCTGACTAGGGCCTCGTCCCCCGACGGTTTGGCGGCTCACACCCAGCCTCGTATCGCAGGCTGTCAAGGCAGGAAGGACCAGGCAAGGCAGTCGCAGCTCCCTTCGGAGCGCCTGCTCTTGTCCTGGAGCCCCCCCCCCCTCACCTTGGATGTGCTGGAATAAACCTGTTGGGATTCCTCGGGTGTAAATTGGCGAGGAAGGGATGCCAGAGCAGAAGGCATAAACGTCAAGGCAGGCTGGAGCCCTGGGCGAGGAAGTGTCAATAGGCCTAAGTTCTCAGAGGCACTGTTTTCTAAAATATTAAGAAAACTGGAGGCCAGGGAAGAAGGGTCCCAATTCGGAAGAGGTGCTGTTCCAACACCTGCCCTTAAACGCGGGAAAACGGGGACCAGATGCAGCCCTGATGTTTCCACAGAGTTAAAAAGATTTCCACGGCAAGGGATTGGTGGTCGGTGGAGGGGGAAAAATCAATTTTGAAAAAGGGGGAGAGAAAAAAAGGAAGACATTTTCCTCCCGGGAGATCCTGCCATTGCTGCCTGGCCTGTCCGAGCAGGAAGCCGAGTCGTGCCCTTTCCCCACTCCCTTCAATGCCGAAGACAAGAAAACCCGGACGGGAGTGGGACGGTGGGTGCGTTGTGTGGGAGCGTCGCCGGGCCGGGCTGGCTGATCGGCCTTTCTCTTTTGCAGTGGTTCGCACCGACAGTTTAAAAGGCCGAAGGGGTCGCTTGCCATCGAAACCGAAGAGCCCCCAGGAGCCCTCTCCCCCTTCGCCCCCGGTGAGTCTGATCAGTGCCCTGGTGAGAGCCCATGTCGACTCCAACCCGCCTATGACCAGCCTGGACTATTCCAGGGTAAGATGGACCACAACATTCGCCTAAGGGTCCTCCTCGCGGGGAAGGAGCGAGAGCACGGGGCTAGTCCCTAGTGAGGCCAGTTCTTCCCTTGCGCACCCCGGGTGGTGGTGGAGGGGAAAAAAAAAGAGGTCCCGCAACTTGTAAGATCCTGGCCCGGGGGTAGGGAAGAGTTGCCGATGATTTAGGCAGACGCTTTATATAGGTTTACCCGGGAGTCGGCCCCAGTGTTCCGATTGAGACCTACTTCTTAGCGTGTGTGCATATGCGGGGGGGTTAACTTCTAAGCCTTCAATTCCAGTCGAGGTTGAGGGGTGAGCGCCGCCCCCCTCCCCACCGAACCGAATAAGCCCCTGATCTTTTAGGCTCTTTTCCTTCCAGTGGCTTCAGCGAGTTTTCTCGGAATAAAATGCTTTTTAAGATCGCGCCCACTCCAGTTTACTGGGGAAGGAAGACGGCGCGTGTCCACGGGGCCTTTCTCTCTCCCTACCATAGCAGGCAGCCCCTCTGGCTCGTCCGGGGTCCTCCTGTTCCCCAGCCCAGCCAGAGACAGGCGGTTGACTGTCGGACGCGGTACAGCTAAGACGACCAGGGAAGGGGCGGACACGCACTTGTGTAGCCGAGTCGTGTCTCTTCCAGCACGTGTGCGCGCTTCATCTATTGCTGTATCTCCGGCTTATCTATTTCTCTCGTCACCGACGGGCCAGCTCTTCTGGGCTCGTCCCTCAGGGACACTTCGGCGGCCTTGCTGCTGATGCCGCCGGGATCTTTTGCGGCCAGCCCTTCGGCGGCTGCCTTTCCCCGGGCGCCCGAGGCAGGCGCGCCTTCGCAGCCACGGCCGTCCCCAGCCCTCCAGTCCTCGGCCCCCTTCCTAGCACGAGCCCGGACTGAATTAATTGCCCTGGAACATCTAATTTCGTTACTGGTCAGAGTGAGGTTTAATTGTTATAAAAACCTGGCCCCCCTCCTCGGAACGGGGGTTAACAATTTCACGGGCGATATATTTTAGAGAACCTCATTAAACGGCTGGGGTCTCTCTCTCCTCTCTTTCTCTCTCTCTCTTTCTCTTTCCCCTCCCCAATTTCCTTCTTATTCAATTCCCCCCACCGCTCTCCATCATCCCATCCTCTTCTTCTGCCACGGGAATCCCAGTTCCAAGCCAACCCGGACTACCAGATGAGCGGGGACGACACGCAGCACATCCAGCAGTTCTACGATCTCTTGACCGGCTCCATGGAGATCATCCGGGGCTGGGCGGAGAAGATCCCCGGCTTCACCGATCTCCCCAAACAAGACCAGGACTTGCTTTTTGAGTCAGCCTTCCTGGAGCTCTTCGTCCTGCGGTTAGCCTACAGGTAGGCGTTTTGGGTGGAAAGAGGGCGACCCGGCCTGGTGCTAGGTCGGAGTGGAAGGAGGCGGCAGGGAAATGTCCGGGGTGCGTGCGTGTGTGCGTGTGGGGGGGGGAGACACGGGAAGACTTGGGGAACCCTCCGAGAGAGAAACCCCCCCAGCCCTTCAAGGTCCGCTGAGCTGCTTTTTATTAACTCCTTGGTAATTAGGTGCCTCTTAAACCCTCCATTTATTGCTCTGGGAATAATTAGTTGTTTGCCTTTCTCTCTCCCTCTCTCTCTCTCCGTTCCTCCGCCTCTTTCTTACACACACTCTCTCTCTCTCTCTCACGCATACAATCCTCTCCCCCTCCCCTTTGTCTGTCTGTCTTGTCTGTCTGTGTTTCTCCCTCTCTCTTTTCCTCCTTCCCTCTTGGGCCGCCCTGGACCCGTTCCCTGGGCAGGTCCAACCCGGTGGAAGGCAAGCTGATCTTCTGCAACGGGGTGGTCCTCCACCGGCTGCAGTGCGTGCGCGGCTTCGGGGAGTGGATCGACTCCATCGTGGAGTTCTCCTCCAACCTGCAGAACATGAACGTCGACATCTCTGCCTTTTCCTGCATCGCTGCCCTGGCCATGGTGACAGGTGAGAGCGCCCTCCTCCCCTCGGCCCGTTCCTCCTGGCCGCGGCCCTGATGGTGACGAGAGTGGCGGGGTGGCCTTGGTTCCGCTCCGCACCCAGGCCTTCAAAGCAACCTCTATTCCAGGGCACAGTCTGGGCTTCCGCTGAAAAGATCCCGTCTGTGACCCCCCTTTCATCCTCAACAGTTGCTAAAGCAGATCGAACGTCTCATGTGGGCCAGAAAGTCACCCTCCTGTACTCCAGAGTTAAAATCCACATCCACATAACCAGCCCCATCTGTTTAATCCTAGCAATACTGCCTGAGATTAAAATGCCCCCTTCCTCCATTCATAAATCCCTGTTTTACTCTGAACTAAACGAGACTGGGTATTTAGCTAAACTGTCCTCACTTTTCACTTATTAAGTGCATTTTGAGTCCTTTCCTCCCTTTCTAGCTGGCCTTGAATTAATTCAGAAAAAACCCTAGCCTGTGTTTAACTACCCTGCCACAGACTCACTACACTCCATAGAACATAACAAGTCTCAGGTCACTCTCAGTGGTTGTGCATGTTCCAGGTCTGAGCTAGATCTTCCTGCACCCCAGCCCATTGTATCCCCTTGGGTGGAACTGACACTCAAGATGGGTGCAGGGGGTCCCAGCCCGGCAGGGCCCTCAACTCCTGTCTTTCCTCAGCAAGCAAGGAGATTTATCCCCAGGGTTTTCCAGGTAACTGCCAAACTATCCAGATAACCGAGGAGCTCAAAATAGTTACCCTCTTTTGGAAATTCTGCTGTACTTGGGCTACACAGTGATCATGGTCATCCCTGGGGATGGAAAATATGGTAGTCTTAGAAGTGTCACACCATGTGTAGCAATGCATATGGGAACGTCCACCTCAGCTCTTTCAAAGCCCTCTTAGTATGTAAATCAAACAAACAAAAAATCAAAGGAGCAAGCAAATTTTGTCGAACTGTAAGATAAAAAGCATACTTGTCTGGGTGTGAGCTTTTCTGGATCCTAATTTTTGAAGAAGTGGAAGATAGTTCAATATCCCGGGAGCACACTGTTGTGTAGTGGATAGAGTTACTAACTAGGAGGCCTGGTTTTGAATCTCTGCTCAGCCAGGGAAGCTCATTGGGGGGAGTGGAAACTAGTAAAACCTCTCCCTAAATATCTCACCTACCTAGAAAGCCTATCCGGGCCCAACTTGAGGGCTCAGAATAGCAACAGAATCAGAAAAGCTCACACAGAAATCAATCTGTTAGTCTTCAAGCTGTCGCAAGACTTTTGTTCTGTTTGTTTGTTCTGTATGTTGCATACCTTAGCTAGAACACACTTTGCAGTTCTTGCTGCAACAGACTAGCACACACACACCTAACTCTTCGGCATTATAGGAAGGAGTCCCAGAGGTGTAAATTTCTCAAACTCTGTGGAAGCACTCCCTTGGCCCTGGCTGGGAAAAGGAAGGGTCCTTATAGTGGGCCGGGGTCTGTTTAGGGAGGGTGGGGGTGGGGGACGACCCCTGGCTCACTTCCACACCTTCCTCTTCCTCCTCCCCCCCCCCCCGGTCCACGCTGGTTTGCCGTGTGGCGTGTCTAACGCGCGCTTGCTTTCTCTCCTCGCGGCTTGCAGAGCGGCATGGCCTGAAGGAGCCCAAGCGGGTGGAAGAGCTCCAGAACAAGATCGTCAATTGTCTCAAGGACCACGTGACGTTCAACAACGGCGGCTTGAACCGGCCCAATTACTTGTCGAAACTCCTGGGGAAGCTGCCGGAACTGCGCACCCTCTGCACGCAGGGCCTCCAGCGCATTTTCTACCTGAAACTGGAAGACCTGGTGCCGCCGCCAGCAATAATCGACAAACTGTTCCTGGACACGTTACCTTTTTAGAAACGAGAGCGAGAGAGCGCGAGAGAGAAAGAGAGCGAGAGAGAGAGAGGAAAAAAGGCAGAGGGAGAGAGTAAGGGGGGGGAAGAGAGAGAGAGAGAGAGAGAGAAAGACACAGACAGAGACACTCTGCTGCTATGCTTTCAAATTAAAGAACTTTTAAAGGCCTCAAAAGGGGGGGGCAGAAGAAGAAAGAAAGCAGATGGGGGAGCTGAGACGGGGGGCAGAAAAAGAGAGGAAGAGAGCGAGCGCACCTCTGTTCAGCATGGAGCTCCTGTAAGGGCTTTGCCCCCTTTCCTTCAAACTCCGTTTAGCCTCTCCTGCACCACAGAGACTGGGCACTGGGGACTGTCTCTAGGCCGGCTGGATGCCCTTCCTTGGACTGCACACAGATCCCATGGTACACAAACTTTTTATTATCGCCTAAACGAAAAGCATCCTTCACTTTCCCTCTCCCGAGAACCGAACCAAACCCAGAGTTTATTACTGTTACTGTGATGGTGGTGGTGGTGATGATGAACAAGGACTTTTGAGTTAGAGAAGCTGAGCCTTGCTCAGTCTTAGCTGCTGCTGAAGGCAAAAGTATTAAGGTCACCCCTCCCTTCCCTCCCTCCCTCCTAACATTCGTCTCTCCCCCCCCCCTTTATTAAGGCTTAAAAGCGTGTTCTGGTGTAAAGGAAATCTGTACTATATAGACTACGAAGTCCAAGCGAGAGGGTGGCATGAATCGACAGAAGGCGAAGGATTGTACATTTATCAGAGGCGGTTGGGCTGTTTCTTTCTTAAAAAACAAAAAGAAAAAGAAAAAAAACTATTCTGTGCCTATTTATGAATAAGCTATTCTAACAGATGCTAAAAATTAAGGAGAGAGAGAGAGAGAGAGTGGGGGAAAAACAGAGAGAAAGAAAACAATCAGAAGAATAAATTATAAAGGGGTTTGAAACACACGACGTTGACAATTCAAGATCCATTCTAGAGAAAGCTTGACGATTCTAGGAGGACCATGATAATTATAGGCACTTGCTATTTCAGTAATGTCTATATTCTATAAATAGTTATTTCAGACACTATGTAGTCTGCTAGATTTTATAAAGATTGGTAGTTCTCTAAGAAGCCCCCGACGTTTTCCTCAATTGTAAATAGGTGGGCACACGTGTTAACACCAATCCAAACAGATTCCCTTCTCCCCGGGAGGAAAGAAACCCTCCACTTCCGAAAGGGACCCAAGTTCCCGTGTTTGTAAACAACCGTCCGGCATTCCTTGTTTGTAAGTGTCGTATGTATTGTTGATGCTGATTAAAAGAAAACAGTTTATATCTTGATTAATTTGTTGTCTGAAGCGAAATCAGTCTTGCATGCAGAAAGCTTTTTGACTGTTTCCAGAGTGTTTATCTTCTCTGCAGAACTCACTGGAAATTATTGAGCACTTTGAATTTTGATTTTGGTAAAAAAATGTATTTCCTTTCCATTTTTTAAAAAAATTATTTTCTTTTTTTAAAATGTCTACAATTGTTGGTTAATATATTATTTTACGTTTCAGTAAGATTTTTTAAAAAAAACCTTAAATGCCATTTTCTGTAGTAAATATAATATATATTCCCCCCACCCCCATGTATATTTCCAGTATGGCAGATTCTTAAGTCAATACCCCTTCCCTCCCCGTCCCTGACAGACGCCCTCCCTTCATATATATGAAAGTTAAGACGCGGACATTTCCTCTCTAAAAACTCTTTCTTTGAGAGAGACACTTTTAATGTTTACAGCAAATAAATCCATGGAAACAAACGGAATCCCGTCTTCTTTCTGTCTAGTCGTGCGACATTCCCCCTAGCCCCAAAGGCAGACCACTCCCGTGCAGAACACTGTAAATTTGATCTGGATTAAGGGGGTCCGTGCCAAGATGTGTGCTATTCAATGCCTGGGTAATTTGGGATCCAAGACGTGCGCTTGGGAGAGGAGGAGGAGGTGGAGGAGGATGAAGTAAAGCAAGATGGTTTCTTCACCAGCTTGAATTTTTAAGCCGGATTTTCTGCCATGGCGAGCCTGCCCTTGAGTTCATGGAAGTTCTGGGTTAACGGTGTAGATATTTATATGGCCTGTCTTTAAAGGGAAATAAGTTGCGCGGTGTGAACGGAGCTGGGTGAACTCTGTCACGGAATTTGTGGGTGTCTTTCCGTGTGTGCACGGCTAGTGCGATTTACAGCCCTATTCCTGGGCAGGTTTGTTCGGCACTCGGATAAGTTCAGTGAAATTCCGGCTTTAAGCTGCCTCGAAGAATAACAACGTATTAAGAACCGCAGCATTAAAATATCCTTGGCTGAGGCTGGAACAGATGACATTTGGTGAAATAAGATTTTTTTTTTATGACGGTGGGGGCGTCTGCGGCCTGGCGCGCATTCACAGAATTATGTGGGATATTTACTGGGAAACCAATACCCAAGAGGTCAAAGCGGCCGACTCTCGAGTAATTGTGCCGAGGATCGCCGGATCGGCTTATTAATCTGCCAGGACCTGCAGCGAATGCTTGTATTTGTTTCCGCCGAAGACAATCTTATCGGTTCAGTGGAACTGAAAGTGCGGAACAGATCGGTTTAGAATCTTGTCTGTAGATTCAGGTGAAATCAGTGGGACGTTGAGGATCCGAGGATCCAGCCTACAGAAGGCTGTCAGTCCTGCAGATTCATCCTGAACAGCAGCGCATTTCTATATCCGCCTTCGGGGGGCGGGGGAAACACTCCCGTTCTCCTTCTAAGGGGAAAAAATAAAATAAAAAAACAAACCCATGCAGTCGGCTCGCCTGGGAGGAAAACTTTCCTCCTTGAGACAAACAAGAAAGAGAAGGGGATAAAAATCAAGCCCGTCCCGCAGCGTCTAAAAAGAAAGCTGCTCCTCCTTCGCCCTTCCCCCAACCAATAGACGGTCGGTATCCATCACTCGCTCATTCAAATCAATGTTCGGGGATGCGGCGGCGAACTCGCTCATCCCGGCCCGTTACAGTACAGCCGAGCGGTGGAAACCGCGGGAGAAGCGGAGGAGACCGTTTTGGAGACCGGACCGCTGTTTGATGCTTCATTTCGTGAGAACAGCTCAAGCTTCTTTTCCCGGACAGAATGGATGGGGTTCCGCAGGGAAGGTCTCTTCCCCGCATCCCTCCTTAGGTCGAGGGCAGCATCTTTCCCGCGCGCCCGCTTGGTGTTGCGGGGCTTCTCGTTTGGACCGTAAGGAGCCGGGGCTCCTTTCCCGGTCTCTGCAAGCCCCCCCTCCCCCGCCTGGAAGGGTTCGTCTCTCCTCTTTTCTTTGCAGGGAAAAGAGGGCATGGGAGGCCTCTGAGCCGAAGGAAGGAAGGAAGGAAGGACCCTTTCGGTTCTGAAGAGAGAGGAAACGGATTCTGAAGAAGGGAATCCGTCGGATCCCTGAATCTCTCGACAGGAAGGCTGCGTAAAATTGCAGCTTTACAGTCTAACCTCTACCTGTCTAGGATAAATAAATTATATTGGATTCCGGGGGGGAGGTTGTTGTCCTGCTGCTTCGGACTTGACGGGTTTTATTCCACCCCATAGGATCGCAGCCGGAACTGCGCCACTCAAATCCCCCCCCTTTTTGGGGGGGGGTCATAGCCCTGGCAAATTTTAGAACAAGCCCCTTCCTGCCCATCTCTGGACTGACTCATTTCATTTTTAACAACGATCTGGCCCCCACCGAATGACACCGGGGCTATACCTGCGCCGGAGTAATTCGGGTGGAGAAGTGGCGTTTAAACACTCTAACCACCCTGTGCCCACCATGTAGAGGAACGAAGACCGGAGGGTGGAGAGCCATGGATTCCTTGAGAGAAACTAGTCGAACTCCCCAGCGGGCGAAAGGCAATCTCATTGCGCGGATCTTAGGAAAGTTTTAGGAAACTTCGCAAAACCTCTTGGGATTTTCCAGGATCTGGGAATTTCCTGAGTTAAAGTCCAGGGGAATTTTAAATAAAATCTTCCTTGATATTAAGAGCCTCCTCCTCCTCCTCCAAGGAGCGGTCCGCGCTCGGAAACCACCAAGTCTGTAGCACAGCACCATTTATTTTGACTTATGGACTGTTGGGTCTCCAGGGTATCCCTCGGGACACCTCCACGTTGCTTAATGTGGAATAGCTGCCCCGTCACTCGCAGCCCCCTTTATTTTGTCTGAACCCAAAGAGGAAGGCTGTAAAATGGTAATAGGTGGATTTCCTCTTTCCTCTTATGGAGATCCGGGCTCTTAATCGGGGATTCTAGCTGGCCATGGCTAGTCATCATCAGTACGGTGAGAGGGGATAGTTACTGCAGATTAACTAGTGCTGAGTAGGGGGCTAAAAAGCGTGCACTTAGGCGCGCGCGTGAGAGAGAGACTAACCTCAGCGGCGCGGATTTTTTAATTTTTGCATCTTTAGAGAGCGAAGATGACTCAAGATCCCCTGTATCCAAGAGAAGTGGGGCAGAGAAGAACGAACGCAGCCAGGAGCACACGCGCACGCATTATACACGCTCAGACTAATTCTTAGGAGTCAGGCAACGCTCTCGGGCGGGGAGTGAGTTCGGAGATCGGTGGGTTGAAGGCTTTCTCAACGCGTCGCTTCATTGCTCTGCCCTCCATCCACCCCCCGCCGGCGGCCAGCCCCCCCCCCGCCCCGTCTGCTTGAAGCTCTGGGTGCCTCTGGGGTCGCGCAGCCTTCTCTCCGCCGTCCCTAGAGGAGAAGGGGCAGCGGCTTGAATCCTGCCCGTGGTACTTCCGCGGGCGCCTGCCCAGGATCAGCCTGCAAAGCCGGGGACGCGGCGAGGGGCTGGGCTAGTCTCGGGGTCAGAGATGGAAGGATCCACTGGGACGCGTGTCTCTCCGGAAGCAAGGGGGCCCTCAGGCTTCCCCGCTGGGCGCCTTCTGCCCGTGTGTGGGGCGAGGGATCCTTTGGGGGAGAAGGAGAGAAAAAGGCCCAGGTCGGAGGGCAGCCGAGCAGCCGAGGCGGGGAATCTGCCATTTATCTCCAGGCTGCGCCGGATCACTTCTGAATGGGATTACCAGGGCGTGGGGGGAAGGGCTGCTTGAATAGATTTCCATTAACTTGGATGGGTTTACCTCGCGGGAAACATGGGAGGGGGTGTTACTTCCATTACCCGAATGCAGGCCGTCGGGGGAACCTGAAAAGCTATGCTTTCGGGGAGCGAGGGGGCGGATGAGCGCCAAATCATCCGACAGGAAACTTCGACACGACCTCCTCGGGAGAAGGGACGGGGAGGCCGGCGTTAATCGAAGCGGATCGCGTCGGAAGGACCAGGTGTGGGGGGGAAGGCGCGGGTCTGGTGGAGCACCCCGACTGGGGCACGTGGGGGAAAGGGGGAAACTCGTTTCTCCTCCGCTGCTCCACCGTCCCTTGGCCCAGGATCTGTTAGATCTACCCGATTTCTCCCGAGCTGGTTCCCTTGGCATGCGAAGTCGTGGCTGCTTGGTAGGGCAAAAATACTCTCTGGGCGCGCCTCCACACACACACACCCCGCCCCGTCGCAGGCAGACACGAAGGCAGTTTCATTTAGAACGAATGAACAAAGGCCAAACGAGGCCAGGAAGAGAGGCTCTCGCAGCTCCTAACAGGATGCGGCCCTTTCTGTTGCGCCCCGCTGCTCTCCCCCGTGCGGGAGCCGAGAGGTTTCGTAACCCCCCCCCGGACCCCTGGGGGGGCGAGGGTGGCGGACCGTTCCACTGGCACAGCCCAGGCGGAGAGGGGAGAGGGGAAGGGCAGCTCTAAAGAGCACGGACTCCCGGAGGCGGGGGCCAAGCGGACCCGCACGGCAGGACCGCCCGCTTCCTCGCCACCCCTCCACTTGGAGGGAGAGGAACTCCTCCGGGCACTGAATCCTTTCTTCGAAGGATGCCCACACGGAAGGAGCGCCATCCATGGTTCCATCACGCACACTAGTTTAGAAGGCTGCATTTCTTTCACCCCTACCCCCCTACCCCAGTTTTCCAAGTGTGACATTGTGTAACACAACATAGGTGCGGAGCACATGTGGGGAGAGCGCTCTCTCCCCTCCCTCCGGGGAAAAAAACAGGATTGATTGATTGATTACGAGAGGACCGTTTGCACTGAAACGCTGAGAATTAAAAACGTTTCGGAAGACATCAGGATCCGACCAGTCCGGAAAAGATTGTGATGTTTGGTTTCCTGCCCCCTTTTCAGCCTCGTGATCGCGAGGAGGTGCCCTCTTCTGCCCAAATCTGGACCCCTTTATCTTCCCGCGGGGCGCCTCGATGCTGAAAGAGAACCCAACGTGAGGTGGCGGTGGGGCTTGATTGTTGCCCGACCTCGCACAGCTACAGTGCGATCCTAAGCTTCTTCACCAAGAAGCCTCACCTGACACTGATCGGGCGCTACTTCTGGGCAGACGTGTCTAAGATTGCGCCCTGAATCACAACTCCCAGGCGGTGATCTCACGATCTGCCGGACCACCGGACCTGTCCAGCAACTTAACGCCAGTATTTCAGCAATGCGGAAAATAATGTACCTAAACCCCATAATTAGCCGATAAGAAGCGTTGGCTCTTTCACCCACGCAACCTTCTTTCCCACACACACACGGGCGTTGGCGACCCTCTTTCTAGTAAGAAACTCGCGTTTTTTGTTTTGTGCGAGTTACGAAGAAGATCACGAGTACTCTTGTACTCGTTTCTTCTCGAGTACCACCACATTCCTTTACATTTCGTAAACTCACGTTGGAGTATGTTTCACAGCCTGTTTCCCGCCCTTCCGGTCGACGACACGAATGTACCAATTCTGGCATCATTCGTGTTGCGTGAACCACGCCACCAGAGCCCTTCTCGCCCTCGTCCCTTAATTCTTCGTCGAGGTAGGGGGTGTTTATTTCTCAGATGGTAGGAAGAGGCTGGGAAATGCCCCCCCCCCCCGCGCGAGATCCATCAGGCCTGACGGAGAAATCAGCAAGGCGTGGTCTCCCACCGGCCTCATGCCAGGGATCTCTCTCTCCATTCCCACGAGGCGCTCTTTTGCGCGGGAAGATTTTCCAGGCAAGAGCCACGCCCCTTTCGAACCATTCTAATTAAGGGGCGGGCTTTGGAAAGGCTCTTTCAAAGAGGAGGGGCCAGCCGTGATTGGGTTCCCCCCCCCTCCTCAGAGAGAGGAGGCTCGCGTGATGACCAGGTCAGGGCTGGATCCAGTCAAAGTTCTGCCTTTGTGCAAATCACGCCAACTGTAATGGGGGAGATTTAAGGAAGTGTTCCTAACTTTTCCATTGGGATCAATGGGATGTAAACGCGCTTCTCTTGAGCGAGAAATTTTTCCCGACAGACTCTTTGGGGTCGCTGGTTCTTGGACCCCAAAGCCCCCCCCCCATTTTCCTCGACTCTGGCCCACCTCCTCTGCCTTTACAAATTTGGAACGGCGGCTGGAAGGGGCCGCTGGACTTGTCCCGGGCAGAAAATACAATCCCGGCTCGACTCTGCCAGAGTCCGGCGGTCCCTTCTCCCTGCGTGGCTGGCCTTGATCCACACAGGCAGGCGCAGGCATTAAATTGCCGAGGCAATGAGACCTCCGTTTTTATTGGCTTGCAGGCTCAAACTGTCCTCGCTGGGAAGCAATTTAGGCGGGTTTAGGATCGCACTGCGAGGTAGCGCTTTTATCCATTCTGGAAAGCCTCCCGTCCGATTTAGGAATAAGATCAGCTCTTGTCAGGCCGCTTTCAGGACAGACGGAAGACCCCACTCCCAGCACCAGCCCCCACCCCACCCCCCGTAACTCACAGCCTGGTTTCTGGATTTGCCTGCAGGCCCTTGCCTTTGTGAAACTTGTCGCCAAAAAGAGAAAGAGTAAAGAAAAGAAGGAAAAAAGGGGGATGTTTTTTCTTGAAATGCTTCTCAAGGGTGGGAGGCTCCGTCGGTGTTCCGGGACTGATCAAGACGTCTTGACTCGGTGAAGACTCGCGGCTGCCGGCCTCCAGGTAGGCGCGTGGAGGGCGCCATCCAAACCTCTCTTTTGAACCCATAGCCGGCGCAGCCTAGCGGCTGGAGAGAGCGAGGCTGTCCCTAGGTCGAGCCCTCCGGTCCCAGGTAGCCCCGGGTCCCAGGCCGAGCCGAGCCGAGCCGAGCCGACGCTCTGTGGCCGTCGGCGAATCTCAAAAGCAACCGCGGTACCCCTTTGAGAAAGAAAGAAAGAAAGAAAGAAAGAAAGAAAGAAAGAAAGAAAGAAAGAAAGAAAGAAACCTTCTAGGGTTACCCTCTTAGAGACTCAAGCATTTGCTCAATGGAACTCCGGCAGATCTGAGGCCCGGAGACGGTTTCTTTCGAAGGACATTCCTGGCTTCACTGCTTTCTTTTTATTATTATTATGACGCAAACTACAATTCCGCGCAACGCTGTCAAGCGGCCGGTGAGGTTAGGTGAATCCTTCGTGAAATCTGCCAGCCTCTTCTCTTGCGTTTCTTTATTTAAACACAACACAATACAACAGAACAATTAAATGACAATAATAATAATAATGCAGAAGGCGCTACGAAAGGTGGGGTCGGCTCTCCCTGTTCGAAAATCCTAGTGCTCAGTTTCTAAGGCTCGACCACAACCCACTTCTATTTAAGTCAGCGCTACTGAAACTATAGGATCTGTCTGCTCGAGTATTAATAACAGACTGTACGCTACGGCTCTCAGGAAAACGGCCACTGGCTGATGGATTCTGGGAGGTGAAGTTCAGAAAAGTAAATTCCTCCCCCCGCCCACCACGGATAGCATTGTGATGGAGCTCCTGTCCATCAAACGGCAGTCGAAAGGGTCCAGGTCTCGGAATCCTTCCGAGTGCAGGGCGACCGCCTTCCAAGCAAAAACGCGCCCGGCTCGCGATTGCAATTGTGCGGTTAATTCCAGCGGCATCAAACCGCATAATTCGTACCTGTTATTCGCGGCTGGAAGCTGGTAAACTGCATTGCACTATAAACAGAGTTTGAAAGGGAGATCCTCTGGGCAATTATGGGAAATCCGTTCCATTGCAGGGGGGAAAAAAGGGATATTTTTCTAAGCGAAGGCTTCCGGTCGCAAAATACAAAACTTGTTTTAGAAGGTAAGAGAGTTTCCTTGTTGGCTTCATCCACATGTCTTCAACTTTCCCCCAGCCTCTATCCTCCAGATGCACTGAACTCCAACTCCCATCATCCCCCGCTAACGAAGGAAATGAAAAAGGAGCCACTGTTCCCCCCTGCTGGTAGAATTTGGCGAAGGAAGGGGGTGAGGTACTCCCGCTGTTTGTAATTCCATCTTCAATTCATTGCCCCCACCTTCTCTTCTTGTCGGACAAATCAAAATAGCATCTTGAGAGAGAGAGAGAGAGAGAGAGAGAGAGAGAGAGAGAGAGAGACTTTTTTGCTTTCCAAAGTTTTGGCAAGGCGAATGGGGAGGGGAGGAACGAACTGGAGCAAAGGATTCGTGGGGAGCTTGCATACTCTAAGTAAGAGCCACTGCATTCCGTTGGGATTACTTCCAAATTAAATCTCCGCAACCCAAACCTCCATACACTTAAAAGGGGGGAAAAGCCCCGCTAAACGCCCGGGGATTTCCTTCTAAATTGCAGGGCGCATAGGATTGCGCTGTCAGTGCACGGAGCCCGTCTGGATTCTGATTTGCCTGAACCAGGCCTGCAATCCTGCACGCTCTTCCCGGTGAGCACGTCCCCCTGAATTTACATCTGAGTAAACCTGGCGTTGCAGAGTCCCATTCTCCTCGAGTCAATCCGCGCGTAGGATGGGGATGGTGGTGAAGGTGGGGTGTCGAGTCAGGGTTTTGACTTCATTTACCAGGGAGTAAGAAAGACCCATTGGCTACGGATAAACTTACTCCCGAGTAAACAGGCGTTTGCCTTTCCTCGGGGAGGCTAGCCCCACACAACAAGGAGAGGCTGAAATCCAAAAGGCGCAACTCTTCCTGCTGTGGGAATCAGGACGAAGGGAGGAAAAACAAGAAAGGAAAAGAGAGACGCGCATCTTCTTGAGGCACCGGCATGTTACGCAGCTTTTCAAGATGGGGAGACTCGGGGGGCGCTCTGATTCTCTTCCAGCTATTTTTCTGACATTTGCCGAGCCAGCAAGGCTCCAGTCCTCATTGAGGAAACCGCTGTTGCCGGGGCAGATTCTTCTATAACTAGTTATGGGCTACATATTTTTTACTGGCCTCAAGGAAACCCAAATGGTGGCAGAACGACAGGGAATTATTGACACTCCCTCTTTTGTCTCCCAAGGTCCGTTTGGGGGCGCCCGGCATACCGAGGGCAAAGTCTCTGCTCCGAGGCGCTTACAGGCTGCGTGCGAGGGACGGGACAGGCAGGTCAAGAATGGACGGGGGTGGGTAGGGAATGCATGAATGAATGGAGGGCATGAAGAAGTAGTTCTCCTCCTCGTGTCCTACAGAAGAAGCCATAATCCGGCCACTGCAGGTAAGGCGGTGTCTAGGTGGACGTCAGTACCCACGCGTTTCAACGAAACTCTTTCCCTCTCCATTGGATTGCCGTGGTGGCCTTACGCTCTTGCGTCCTGCTGAACCTCTAATGCAGCGGGGTGGAAATTCCTCGAATATTTCCCACCAAAAAAACGTGACTCCGAGGCCGAGATCTTATATCCACGTATCGGGGATGATATGCTACAGAATTCCACGGGACTGGCTTCTAGTAAATGCACATAGGGTGTCTTCTGAAGGGAGAGCTAGCCATTCACTCATGCGAGCAAACGGACGTGGAGTTCTTGACCCGAAGAGCTGGGGGACAGACGCTAGGAGTAGCAGAGCTGAGTTCAAGTTGTGCGCCTTCCTTGCTGAACCGGAAGTTGTGGGCTGGGCACACCTCTGTGGGTTCAGAAAGGTCACCCACCACCTTGTCCCAGTTTCTGGAGGAGGGGGCAACGGAGAGAGAAGGGAGAAAAGGAGGTCATGGAGGGACAGGTCTTCCCTTTTGAGCCCGGGTTCAGACGTGGAAAAGCAAAGCCACGGTGCCAGCTACACTATGTTATATGCTGTCAAGTGGGAACTGGCTTATAACGACCCTAGCAGGGTTTTCAAGATGTGAGATATTATCCACAGTTACAGTTATGCCTTTCCTCCAGTGAGGCCAAGGTGGCCTAGGCCACTTTCCTCCTCTCCTTTATCCTCACAACCACCAATCTCACCAAGCAGGTCAGCTGGAGAGAGACAGGGAGTGAGTTCCATGCCTGAAATGGGGTCTCCCAAGACCCAGTTTCATACTCTAATAACTCCACCCCCCTTGGCCTTCTCTAGGCCAGTGGAGGGTGCTCCTTAGCAGATGCAAAGCACTACAATGTTTCTATTTGCGAAGGCTTTCACGGCCAGGATCTAATGGTGGTTGTGGGTTTTTTGGGCTCTTTGGCCGTGTTCTGAAGGTTGTTCTTCCTGACGTTTCACCAGTCTCTGTGGCCAGCATCTTCAGAGGACAGGAGTAGGACAGAGTTCTTACTCCAATCCTCTGAAAATGCCGGCCACAGAGACTGGCAAAACATTAGGAAGAACAACCTTCAGAACACGGCCAAAGAGCCCGAAAAACCCACAACAACCACTACAATGTTTCCTCGAAAATAAGACAGGGTCTCATATTAATTTTTGCTTGAAGAAACACATTAGAGCTTATTTTAAGGGGATGTTTTATTTTACAGTCATGTCACCTTCTTCTGGTTGCTGCACAATGGTGGAGGGCGGGGGTGGGGTTAGGGCTTATATTACGAGCATCCTGAAAAATCATACTAGGGTTTATTTTCAGATTATGGTCTTATTTTCCAGGAAGCAGGGTATCTTTCAGTATCTTCATAGTCATCTATCTATTTCTTTGCGTAATGCATTATGCCATCTTTGGGCCACAATTGGGATACAAGCTGGGTCACAATATAGTTTTCATATGGCAGAAAAGGAAACCACTTTGATACTAGTGGAATGATCTCAGCCACCTGATCAGGCAAGGCCAAGCTTTTATCAGGCAAATTCATTCTGCCAAGGGCTCAGAAATTTGGTTCCTTGAGGTCTTGCAGCGGGCAAGAAACAGACCAATTTTCCTTGGCTTGTCTGAATGAGTTAACAAGTGTATGCTCTGCCCTTTGGATGTAGTAGGATTTGTGTGGAAGCAGCAGAAGGAGACTTTGGAAGAGAGGCAGGTGGAGAATGAGGCTGCCATCATGGAAGGCACACCTCTCTGGGAGCAGGCCCTGTGGGAGTCCGAGCAGCTGCAGGGTGTATGTGTGTTGTATGTTCGTCAGGGGAATCTGAGTTGTGTAAGAGATTTGCATTGTCTTGTAGAAGTGCTGCGTTGCCTGCCTCCACATATATGATCAACTTGCATATTCATAAATACACTACTCCTCAGACATTAGAGTATCTCTGCTCCCCCCTTTCCAAGGGGAATGAAGCCTGGGTAAACGCCAACCTGAAAGCCAAGCAAAGTACAGATAATAATTATATCACTGTTTTACCCAGGATATGACAGCACTTTGTGCACAATATCCTTCTCTCCAGATGTTTTGTTCTCCTGGCATCACCTTCATCCCTGCCTTAGGGAGATGAGTTGGTAATACTGCGGTTTCATCTGGGTGCTATTTCAGAAGGCAAGGGGTTTGACTATGAGACTTATTGGCAAACAGAATGGAAGATGGGGAGGCACATCTGCCTGAGGCCTCCTTAAAAGGGATCTGTCAGAGAAACCATGCTTTTTGCTCTGCCTCAGTAGCCCCCGTGCATTTTGTACATGGAGGATAAGACTCTTTACACTAACATGGGGTTCCCCCCAAACACATCCTCCTTTCAGCAGAAACCCCTCACTTCCTTTGCACAAAAAGCTTTGGGACTGGTCATTTCTGAAAAAAGTGTGTCTCACTGGGAAGCCCAGATCTCTGTGGCTCTTAAATGAATTCTCAGACTTTAGATTTCTGTTCCTGGAACCTTCAGCCAAAAGCTAGAAATTGAAGTTCAACATATCAGAAAGGCCAAAAGCTGAAAGCTACTGCCTTGGTTAATGCCATAACCGTCCCCCGGTCCCACTTCTAGAGAAAGGCTTTGCTAAGCAACTCACAGCTTAGAATGTCGCTTGTTCTGCTTCAGCACGGCTTCTTTGCCTGGTTCCTGGAAATGGTGTAACATCGGAACAATAGGTCCATACATACAGAGGTAAAAAGTGGATGGATAATGGCAAGCATAAACTTAGCCTCCTTTTATTTCTTGGCTGCTCTCCCTCTGCTCAGCTCCGGAACCTCTGGCCCTGCTAAAATGTGCCTTTTCCTTATTCTGCCGTGTGGATCCAGCTGTGGGGTATCTGGGTGAAACCTGAGAGGCTAGTGGGTGTCTCAGTGATTTCTCAGTGGCCCGTCTCAAAGGCGAGTCACTTTTGCCATGGATCCAGAACCAGGGAGCTTTGGCTAAGACAGCACGTAAGGGCAGAGCTTGGAAAGTAACTTTCCTTGAAAGCTCATCTGGGGCCCCAAACTTTGAAGCACATGAGAGGAATGAAGAGGAGCCCCCGCCTTTCCTTGCCCTCTGTCTCTCTCAGTCCCTCGCCCTCAGTCTGAGAGGTGTCACCACCCAGGTGCTGTGGGAAGCCCTGCCCAGGCACCTGTGGGGAATGCTTTCTGCCGGGCGAAATGGCCAGTTGCAAAGACAAGGAAGGGAATCTGATGGGGCCATCTTTTTCAAGGGACACCTAGTATCCGCGTGCAACACAGGACGTGGCTCTCTAGATCACCAGTTCCCCAACCCGTGTTCTCCAGATGAAGTTGGACTTTGGCTCCCAGAAGCCCCAGCCATTGTGGCTAGTGATGAAGAATTCTGGGAATGTTAGTCCAGCAACCTTTGGAGATTCACAGGTTGGGGAAACCACTTCTTTAGATTGCACATAGTTGTCCCACGTCACTTGTTTGCGCTGGCACTTGATGTCAAAAGGGGAAACTGGATAGGAGACATGCGGGGTCGCCCTCCTCCATGTAGCTCTTATTAAGCCCCTGGTTTTGCCATGAACTTTTTTTCTCCAGGTTCCTCTGGCCCTCAAGAGCAATGCACAGCTCAACGGTGACTGCAATATTGAAATGAGTAAAGTAGGCAGGTGACTGGCATTTAAGTATGAAGGGCAGAGCCTTTTAAAAAAACTTTCAAGAATTATTTGGAGGAGGGAATTGTAACATCTGCAGTATCTCATGTGGGAATCCAGGAAGCAAGATGCCAACATTTCCAGCTATTAAAGGTACAGAAATGTTGGCATTTTATTGGCATTGCCTTCCATTGATAACAAGGCCTGTTTAGGACAACAAACTTGAAATAAATGAGTTCTGTTTCAGACAACTATCCCAGGTGAGTTGTATGCCTTCTGGCTGTTTTCTTAAAGCCTTCATTCTCAGTGAAAAATAACAAATCATTATAACAGTCATACAATTAAAATGAATTAGTATCTAATGAAGAGTAGTATTTTTCTTCCTCACTATTGGATTGGTGGTTTTTGTTAATTGCCCTGTCCTTACCTGGGGTGGGCAATCCTTGATCTAATTTAATCTGATTAATTTAATTGATTAATTAGGATTTAATTTATATGCACATTAATCTGAGGTCATTCCAGGGAAAAAGAGCCTAGAGAGTATAAACACCTTCACAATCAGCTCCCTTGTAGATTTTCCAGTGCAAACACATATCGATGAGAAAAGCTCCACTTTCCATCTCTGAAGCTTTATCTGTTTCAAAGGTATAAGATTTGTGTTAGAAAAAAATTCTTGGAAAACTGTTGTCATCCACAGGTCTACAGTTTTTCATATGGAGAATCAGTGTTACAACACAATCCGTGCATTGTATGAGCGTTCATGTCAGGATCAGCTTGAGTTTCAACTAAATCAGCTGCTAATTTATTATCAACTTGCAGGAGAAACATGTTGCAGGCTTATTTTTTTGCCATTATAAAATTGGTCCAAGTGTATTTGGTATCCATAGCTTTCAGCGAATGCGATTTGAAAAGGATAAGGCATACCTGGAAGAGTAAGCTTAACTAGATACAGTGGGGTCTCTACTTAAGAACGTCTCTACTTAAGAACAATCCAACTTAAGAACAGCTCCATTTGCTAAATTTTGCTTCTACTTGAGAACAGAAATCCAAGATAAGAACAGGAAAAAAAACCTTTCCTGCTCTTTTTTTAACCTTAGGTCATCTTAGGTTAAAAAAAAATCCCCCCCTAGTGGTAGAGTACGTATTAACCAGCTTTGCATTAGTTCCTATGGGAACTAATGCTTCAATGTACGAACACACCTCTACATAACAAAAAAACAGCCAGAACGGATTAATTGGTTTTCAGTCCATTCCTATGGGAAATTTTGCTTCAACTTAAGAATGTTTCAACTTAAGAACACCATTCCAAAACGGATTAAGTTCTTAAGTAGAGGTTCCACTGTAGTTTCTATGGACGGAAAAGAGCAGATACGGATTACATGGTTTTCAATGCATTCCTATGGGAAATGCAGATTCAACATAAGAACTTTTCAACTTGAGAACCACCTTCCAATACGGATTAAGTTCTTAAGTAGAGACCCCACTGTACAGTCTGGTTCCTAGCTCATCAGTTGTAAATTCCTGAAGAACCATAGACAAATGCGTGTTCCAAAGTGATGTGTTGCTCTGCCAAGATTCCGTATTTTTTCTGTCTAGCATGAAAGGGCTGGCCAAATGTGCTGGTGGAAATCCTGTTGCACAGTTGCATAAAGGGCGTAACTTTTGGAAGCAAATTACCATCAGTTAAAAAAATCCCCATAGGCATTAAATGTTACACACTGCGAGACAGGATTTCAGCCATCATTTTGCAAAACTAATTTGAGCTGATAGCCTTGACAAAATATCGTGGATTTGGGCCAGCTGTCATCAGCAGCTTTTTGTGTTGCTTTGACTTCTAATTTAAGACTATTTGACAAACTGTGCAGTCCTAAAGTACATTCTTTGTGTATTGTGTGAGGTCTTCTGTTGAACAATGCCAACGGTTCATACACCCCAGACCAGTGTTTGTCTTTAGTTCTTTCAGAATTCACAGTTTAATGAGCTGGGAACAAAACTGCATCTCGGCTGAAACCTACTCTTCCAAGTGTGCATTTAAAAAGATGAATCAATGTTGGATTACTTCAGTCGTATCAAGAGTCTAGAAGTACAGGTGAGAGCTTCAGTTTTGCTAGGCTGTTTCCCGTATTTGATGGCTACAAATCTAGGTTAGTGGCAAAGGGATTGCTCGAGAAGAGTGAACACGGGTTCTTGCCCTTCTGGACTCATATGTCAAGAAGCCCTCTTTATTTCGTTCACCACAATATTTTGTATACATAGGGATAGATGCCGATAGACACAACCTTTATAAACAAAGTGACATACCCACTCATGGCTCATTTTAATAGAGGAGGAGTCGCTGCAAAATCAGCATGTAGCAAAGTGTTAGCTCTACCTTTGCAGTGAGTTGCAGTGCAGCGTGAGAGGATGGCATTCAAGAAGGGTTTGACAGGTTTGACATTTCATGTGTGGTGTGCTTCTCTAGATTTTGACTTCTTCTTCCCACCCCCTTTTTTTCTAAATAAAAAGTGACTGTGGCCAGCTTGGGGTAGAGGGTGACAAACCCCGGGACTTGCAGTTCAAGAGACGGAACGGTTTCTCCCTATTGCACTCTCAGTCTCACGGCATAGCCATGCAGCTATATATTTCCGAATATGAAATGTCCATATTGTGGGTCTAGCTGTGAAGGCAGCTCTTCTTGATTTGGTGACAGCATTATTTCACAAGGGCTCGTTCTTTTCTTTGAATGCTGGAAATCAAACCAGGGTTGTATTTTACATTTTCAGCATTGCTCAAGAGCTTGCCAATGACACATTTAGCTGAAGGTTCAGTGTCTGCGAAACACAAATATTTGTGTCTTTTAGAGCCCAATTCTGTATTTTTTCTCTCTCTGTGAAATAGCACTGTCTTGGATGAGCTTTCTCTCAGATGAGAATGCAAAACAGCAGGGGAAAAACTCTGGTTGGCCTCCAGGCCTGTAGTGACGGATGAAGAGAATAGTAGGCCACAGGTTTGCTGGATCTGGTATATATAGGATTGCAGCCTAAGTTTAAATACCTGCCTTTTACTTCCTTTCAGCGACTGTTTTTAAAACTGCTCTCCAGCTAATGCTGGTAGGGTGGAGTACATATTGTCTCAATAAGTAAAGAATGCTTGACCAAGAAGGGTAATGGTTTCATTAAAAGGCAGAATAGAAGGTTGGTCTAACTTCTTGTCAAGAATCTTTTAAAACACATGCTGAAATGTTGTATATGTTTCTTTATTCATGAAACAGGAGGAGGTGTCCTTTGAATTGCAACTGCCATCGTCTCCAGTCAGAATGGCCAACGGCTAGGGCTGAGATAGTCCAATCAAAGGTTTGTGGCAGAGGGGCAGATAACTTGTGGCTTTCCAGAAATTATAGGATGACAACTCCCCGTGTCCTCACAGGATTTGAAGGGCTATAGGTTGTCCATCTCTGATTTTACTGAAATAGTCTTGTGTGTGTGTGAGAGAGAGGGAGAGAGAGAGGGAGAGGGAGCGGGCTGTTCAGACCCTTTCAATGCCAAAGAAAAATACGGTGCCTCTTCCCTGCTTTCTGAATCTTCCCCCTTGATCTTGGCAGCAAGTCCTCCAAGTAATTTGGTCACTGCTGTACCTCTATTACATTTCTTTCCTTGAACCCTGGTGTTGCTAATTCTCTAGGGTCATTTTTTTAAAATGTTATTCTCTTGAAGAAATGTCCCTGATTTTGTAAGGGTTGACATTACTTTGTCCCAGATCTTTCTCCTGTTCTTATCTCTCTGTACTTGTTGTCAGCTGCCATGACAGCTCCTTACCTCCAGGTGGAAGGGCAGGTGAGTTGCTTTCTTTGGCAAGGACGTCAAGATTGCTTTGCTTCACAGAACTGCTGAGAAGGAACGCTGGACCAGCCGTTTTGTCTGCACTTCCTCCCTGGAGTCTAAACACATCATTGCTGTGACAGGGTTGGCTTTGGTGGCCTGCGGTCTCTAGGATCATGTGTCCACCCACAGTTTTTGATGAAATATGTTGCCTATGTCTTTTGCCGACTAAATAAGGTCATCTGCTGCTTTGCAAGCTGATCCTTCTGTGCCAGGGTTTGGGAAGATGTTTCCACAAGATCGACACTCCTCGAATAGTCTCCTCATCTAGGCCAACCCAAAAGGTCTTCTTGATGTGCTTCCAGATGATGCTTTTATTGTACAATAACTCTGCCACAAACGAGTTTTTTTAATGGAGGTGCAGATGATGTTGTCTTCCCTTTGTAACTCTTCCCTCCCCTCCCCTTCTCTTCTCTTCTTTTCCTCACTATAAAAAAAATCCACTAAGGAGAGAAAAGTGGAAGAGTCCCACAGTGTCTTTTCGTGGGTGATACAAGGAGCCATCTGCCTGGAAGCAACC